>NW_024412412.1:24871241-24995425 GCF_014898765.1 Herpailurus yagouaroundi | reverse complement strand
ATTTCATTTCATTTCATTTCATTTCATTTCATTTCATTTCATTTCATTTCATTTCATTTCATTTCTAGAGACAGAGAGAGAAAGAGTGGGGTAATGGGGCAGAGGGAGAGAGAGAGAGAATCTTAAGCAAGCTCCAGGCTCAGCATGGAGCCCTATGTGGGGCTCGATCCCAAGGACCCTGTGATCATGACCTGAGTGGAAGTCAGGAATCAGACACTCAACGAACTGAGGCACCCAGGTGCTCCTACATGCTCTACCATTCCAGTATCACACAGAAAAGCTTCCCTATCCCCCATATCCTCTGTGCTTCATCAATTCATGTCTCTCTATCCCCAACCCCTGATCTTTTTACTAAATCCATAGTTTTGCCTTTAAACGAATGTCATATATTTGAGCTGTACTTGCCACTAAATTTTTCTGTGAATCTAAAACTGCTCTAAAAAATAAAGTTTATTTATTAAAAATACCCTTTTTAGGTGTACAGCGTTATGCTAAATGATTTAAAAAATTTTTTTATGTTTATTTATTTTTGAGAAACAGAGAGTGACAGAGCACGAGTGGGGAAGGGGCAGAGAGAGAGGAAGACACAGAATCCAAAGCAGGCTCCAGGCTCCAAGCTGTCAGCACAGAGCCCCGTGCAGGGCTTGAACCCATGAATGGTGAGATTATGACCTGAGTGGAAGTTGAACGCTTAACCAACTAAGCTACCCAGGCGCCCAGGTAAGTGATTTTTAAAAACATGCTTAAGACTATTGGAGGCAGGGGCGCCTGGGTGGCGCAGTCGGTTAAGCGTCCGACTTCAGCCAGGTCACGATCTCGCGGTCCGTGAGTTCGAGCCCCGCGTCAGGCTCTGGGCTGATGGCTCAGAGCCTGGAGCCTGTTTCCGATTCTGTGTCTCCCTCTCTCTCTGCCCCTCCCCCGTTCATGCTCTGTCTCTCTCTGTCCCAAAAATAAATAAACGTTGAAAAAAAAAAATTAAAAAAAAAAAAAAGACTATTGGAGGCAGTGCTGAGACAAATCACTTGACAGAAAACGACAATCCATATATACCATTAAGTATGAAAATGGCCATATTTCAGAAAGCATAAAATTAATATGAGCAGGAGTCGGCATAGAAGACTTCATGGTGAAGGTGAGACCCAAATGAGACCTTAGGAGCTGAGGGAGTTAATTTATGGAAGGGAAATAGGAGGATCAAAGGTCAAGTTACATAGAAGCAAATTTAGGGGAAAAGTGTTGTTGCTACCATGGCTACAGCGGAAGGTACATGTTAGAAGAGGATGGGAGATAAGGTTGGGAAGGAAGGTCAAGGTCAGGTTATGGAAAAATTTATTCATCAGCCTGAGGAGTCTTGGCATTTAACCACTATATACAGCATACAGCATAGTAGTTAAGAGCATGCATACTAGTCTGTGTTGCTTGCTTTGAATCCTGCCTCGGGCAAAGTGTGACTTTGGGTATTTTAGGCAACCTCTGAATTTCAGGTTCCTCATCTCTATAATATGGAAAACAGTAACACTTACCTTATAGGGTTGCTAGAGGATTTACTGAGTTTGTATCTATAAAGTGCTTAGGAAAGTGCAGGCACAGAGTAAATGCTTGCTGTTATTATTCATTCAACCATTCATTCTACAAACATTAAGTCAAAGACCTTCTAAGAGGCTGGCATTATGCAGATGAAGAGAAAATGTCTGCCTTTCAGGAAATCATAGCACAGCAGGGAAAATATTTGGATAAATATATCCAAGAAGACCAGAGACTTAAAAAGGTAAATTAAAGAAGTGAAGAACTGTACTATTATCCTCCATTTACTAGTTTCCTTAAATCCCTAGGAAAGAATTGATTGAACATTTATATTAAAAAGAAGCTTATAATATTAGCAGTTGGGAGTCACTGGAATGTGTTTTCTGGTTAGACAAAATTTTAAAACAAAAATCAAAACCCCATTGTGGTGGGTAAGTGGGGGCTTTAGGGGATCATTTTGCTTAAACATCACTCCTAGAAAATCTTTATTATTTATTTATTTATTTATTTACTTACTTAGTTACTTATGTTTCTTTATTTTTGAGAGGTGGAGAGAGACAGAGCACTAGTGGGGAAGGAGCAGAGAGAGAGGGAGACACAGAATCCAAACAGGCTCCAGGTTCTGAGCTGTCAGCACAGAGTCCAATGTGGGGCTTGAACTCATGAACTATGAGATCATGACCTGAAATGAAGTTGGATGCTCAACTGACTGAGCCACTCAGGCGCCCTATAAAATCTTTTCTATCTGATTACAGTAATCAGGAGAAAATAGCTTTTTGAATTCCTGATCCATTCTCCTGAAATAGCCAGACTGGTGTTCGGCACAGCCTTCCCACAACAAAATGGGCACCAGCCTTGTCTTGGGCATGAGTAAGTTTGTTATGGTTGTTAATAACTGCCTTGGATTTCTCATTTAGATAAACCACATCTCAAAATGTGATTTTTAGTCTACAATAGAAATATTTACGCATCCATCTGGGAGAGAGATTGATCTCAAAGTTTTGCCTCTAGAAAAACAAATCAGAGTCCTTCAAACCAAAGGATGGTCAGTGAGAGAAGAAAAGCACAGTCATACCAGTAGAGTGGTAGGTCATTTCACACTCAGGTCAAAGTAATACTTGTTATGTGTACCTTTCCAAAGTACATGCACCTCCCTAAGAAAGTAGAATCAATGTACAACTATCTTGTGGGTACATATTTGTCTATGTATTCATATGATTAATAAAAGTAACTGAACTGCAAACTGTGCACTGTGAATTCTGCAAAAGTAAATATTTGAGGGCATCTAAAAATGATCAGATAAGATTGTTAAACTACCTGAAAGTTCTTCTATTGCTCTGTAAAACAAAACTGATGGAAAGGGGCCTTTTAATAAATTGTTCTTCAGGGAAGATTGGAAGGACATGTTAATTTTTCTAGTGATAAAAGGTCAATGTCAATTAAAATACTTAATGCAAAACTGCCTCATTAGCGTGGACTGGTAGTTCCTCGCTCCCTCTTCCCAGTCCTGATTGCCATTCTTTCAAGGGATGAAGCAGGGAACAGAATGTGCACAAGGCTTTTTGGAGGAAGAAGTTTTAAGCTCGTCAAATGTGAAGAGTTATGGTAGTTGATAGACTTAAGATTAATGTAGTGCATGCATGATTCAAAACTATTGTTTGGGTATCTGCTTGTGCAAGGATCCTACACTGGGTGCAGGGTGACAAAGATAAAATGGAGGGCGTTTATACCTTCAAGAACTCAGAGCCTGATAGGGAAGATAATTCATGAACAGGAATACATCACAGGTATCACTACATGTCATAGAAAGATCCAGCCACCTTTGGCTATGGAGACCTGAGAAGACCACTCCAAGTACAGGGGGAATCATTCAAATTGCAACTTGTTAAAGAGAAATTATCATGTACCTGTGCTGCTTGAAATATCATTGGGAAGGAAAGGAAATATATTTGATTGGTTCTGGTGACATACTAGATTTACTTTTCCTACTTGGTAATAAATGAAATACCAACAGAACATTTAGAAATAGATTTAGAAAATTACCTGTACTGAAAAATATCCTATGAATTCAAGATTTTTGGCATTTAAGAATGGCTTACTTATATTTTTCATGAACTCCTTGATACCTGAAAGCTAATGTGTTTCCTCTCAACAGCCCAGTCAACCACAACCAACTTTTCATGGATTAGTTTACATTGGGTTTCAGAGAAACTGAGAGGTTATGTGTGGGCATACCCTAAATTCCTTCCTCATAAAAAAGCAAGCAAACAGAGACCATAATACTAAGAAAAGTGGAGCAAGTGAGTATTTATAAGCTACTAGTATAAAAATAATGAAATTCATTTTTGGAGAGTGAAAGGGAATAAAGAGTTTGGAATGTTGGCCAAAGCCCAGCCTGGCCAGATAAAGACAATTTTCAGATCCTGCCGAACCCTGTAAAACAGCTGGGGTTCTTTGCAGTCACAGAAAACACTTCACTTAGAATAGAATGATAAGATTCTGCATTTGGCTCTGGGAGTATTATATGTATGGAGTAAAGCATTTGTTGATTTTTTTTAAAAAAATCTTGTTTATTCATTTATCAAATATCAAGCAACTACTGTAATGTCATACACTGGGAGTATAAGTTGAATAAAACGAAATTCCATCTTTCAAGATGCTTACGGTCTAGTGGGACAGCACTAAAACCAGTCTGATCTGTACTAAAATGGAGACATGATATGGAGCAGAATGTTTCAAAGGAAAACTGAAATAGAGTGGTCATATTTTTGTTCTTTCATTAAATCCCAATATCTGTAGATATTGAAACCTGATTTAGAGCAAAATACATCACATGGATAATTCCCTGAATCAAGCAATGATAATCAGATTGGAAAAAGGGGAATATCTTTGCATTTCAGTTTTGGGTTTTTGTGTTTTTGTTTTTGTCATCTGTATTTCTCTTCTCAGTGATCAAAGGCAGCCAAGAAAATTAATACCAAAAGGCACCAAATCTGGGCTTTGTTATTAGGTGTGTTTACAAGGAACTTGGAATGAAATTATGAAAACCCTGATTTTTCCCCTCACACATTTGTCACAAAGAAGTATTTGATTTCTATGTTCTGCCTTACTAGCCACAACACAAAATGTGGAGAGACTGTGAATCTGTTACATGCTTCTGAAAGCTATCTTTCACAAGTGTTTCAGGCTATAATTATTCATTATCTTGGTTTTAACATTTTCTGGCCAACAAACTAACCTAAAGGCAGGAGTACAAACATTCTAAGAAAAATGACCAAGGAATGCAAACAAAGTCAGATTCTAAGTCATCTTCTCAATGGTGCGCTTTACATATTTGTATGAGATAGGTCCACAAATAACACCATTAATTAATTACCCAGCTGAAATATTTGGCAGTTATGGGGGTAGTAGGAGTAATGGGAGGGGGGAGAGTGAGTTATATAAATTTTTAGAACTATATTAACATTAAATCATTAAGATTGAAGTCAAAGCATCTTTGTAGTTATAATTTATTGGTTAACATGTATTTACAGAACACTCACTTATGTGCTTATTAGCTGTTTTAATTATAGGGCACACAGACAATATCCCTTATCTAGAAAAGCTCATGGCCTAGACACGAGGGCATACCACAAAGCAAGATAGTAAGATTGCAGTAACAAACACAGAGTTTTCTAGGGGCACGGAAAAATCAATGACTAACTCTGCTTAGGAAGTAATTCATTAAGGAGACAATATTGTTGGATCTAATAAAACAAGCAGAATTTTCAAGTCACTCAGGGCAAAAACCTTGCCATTTTTGGTTAATATAATAATGGTCTATTTTTCAGAGCTGCCATGCATTCTGACAAAATTTGCAAGGTGTTCTGTGATTTAACTTTAGAATGAGAGATTTCATATTACTTTATACTGCTACTTTTCAAATATGCTCAGTCACACTTGGGTAACTAAAATGCAATGCTAATTCTCTAATTTATAGGCATCTATGCAATAGAGGACACGTTCTAAATCATAAGTGTAGACATTTTTATCTCTCACGCAATTAAATGAAATTATATTCATTTAGGATGAATGTCCATATCTTTTTCCCTCTGAATAAGCCATTTATCTCCTTTTCTATCTCTGCCTATCATCTATATTTTTGAAAGGTGGTCGCATGATGCAGGCAAAAGTAGAAAGACACAGAGCTAGAAAGGGCTCTGTGGCTGTATGAGATGGCTGAAGTTGGATGAACAAACCAGCAAACCAACACAAGGGAAGAGAAAGGGGAGAAAATATTGGTAGGTATATTGGTGAGACTCCTCACAGGAAACAGATGCTACATTGGGTAACTGAGGAAAGTTTAGTAACAGAATTATATATAAATTTAGGGAAGCCACAAAGGCCAGAGGAGAGAATGGTTTTCAGTACCTGGGACTTGTGTGGAAAGAGTCACCTAAGAGAAGCTGGCAGGGACTCCTTGGGAAACAGATGGGGGCTAACTACCCAACTCCACAGCCCCAATGTCACACCCTGCCTTCCTCTCCTCCCAGTCTCCTCTTATTGGTGGAATAGGGAAGGAACAGGGAAGGGAATTGAAGGAATAGGGAAGACAAAAAGGTGGGCAGTCCCCTGGTTCTTTCTGTCGACACTGGTCAGCCGCCAGGGCACAGAGTTGACAAGAAGTAGTAGATCTGGGTGACAAAATGGACATTATCTAGCATAATACATTAGACTGCTTCCAGATTACAAATGGCCAGGTATGATGCAGGCAATTTGACCTTACCCTGTAGAGAGCCAGGAGGAGGAAAAAGTTAAAGCAGAAATTGATACGATCAGGTGGTCCTTTTCAAACATCACTCTGGTGACAGTGTAGAGAGTAGACTGGTGTAATGACAGGTTGAGTCAGGGACACCAGTTCTGGTTGCTGTGGCAAAAGTCCATGGGAAGTGGAGGACTGCATTAATGCAATGGCAGGGAGAAGGGACGAGGGTTGATTAGAAGGCAGTGTTGACAGGACTGTGTGTAGGGGGTGAGGGAGGAAGGGTGGGAATTGGGAAGACACTATCCAATTACCCCAGGGACTAGGGATGTAGTGGATAATACAGTCCTAGGAAAATAGGATGCAGGGTATACATTTCTCATGGACAAACTGTGAAAGTTGAAGATTATCTGTTCACAAGAGAGAACTTCACCCTAATAGAGACAGGAATTTCTAACGAGAGGTTAAAATATGACCAACTCTGTGTGTGCTGTGATAACTTCTGTCTGAAGTAACTCACTCAAAGGCTTACAGAGAAAGTGATCTCTTTTTTCCACATGGATGGCTGCTTAACTGTTAATTGGTGCCCTGAGGAAGCATTTAAGAGCTCTTGGATCAGACATGGGCAGTAGTAACACAGCTAGCTTCTATTTGGCTTGTACACATGGTAGTTATAAGCACAACTAATTATCATAAAAAACAGCTACCATTTTTTCAGGGCCTATTTTGTGCCAAGCATTGTTGCCTTACAACAACAACATGGCAGCTTCTTTATTTATACTTTAGAAATGGGAAAATGAGGAGGTTAAGTAACTTGCTCAAGGCCACACAGATAGGAAGCAGATGTGCTAGAGAGCATACCAATGGCATTAGGCCCACTCTTTAGGGGCATACAGATGCTGGTGGTATAAGGGAGTTATATGAAAATATTATGTGTTGGATACAATTACACACAAATACTTATGTGATTAATTATGATTTTTTAAAATAAATTAATTGCACCCCATTTCAGATCCTGAGAACATACATTTTGATACTTTGATTCGTTTCCTGGTAAGCTTTCTGAATAAGGTGGTTTAAGAAATTCTCAATTGAGAAGAGGAAAAGGAAGATGCTGGCCCAATAAAGCATTGAGACTAAGTTCCTTCAGGGAAAGGAACATGCCTTATTCATAAACTGCTTCCTTGATAGAACCTAAAAAGACATCTAGTATATGTTGCTGCTCGATATGTATTTCTGGAATGAATGAACCAACAGGAGGCTCTTTCAAAAGTGTCTCCCCTTGGAGATTTTTGTCATCACAAGGTGGAAGATGAGCAGCAAGATTAATTCCACCAGGCTGTATTTACATAGCAACATGGATCAGAATAGAAGATGTCTACTTAAAGCACACACAGAAACAACCACACAACTGTATCTCAAGAATTATTAATGGAATGTACCCAAAATGATTTTTTTTTTTTTTAAGAGCTTCACAAGGCCTGGTGGGATTGGTTCCAGTTGGCTTGGATGAGAGGTCACACAGATTAAAAATAGACTTTCTTAATATGGAACAATAGGCTACATTCATTTAACAAGACAGAAAAAAAAAAAAAAATGACAGGCCTCAGGGTGGGAATGAAGCTTAATCCTATTTAAGAGCTCAATTAACCCTCAGAAGATTGAGTAGGTCCTCTTCCTTCACTGCCATTCTTCTGTCTAGCAGAGCTTAAAAACAGAGATTCATAAAGAGGAATACATTTGTATATAACTGAAAATATTTTAAATGGGGCATAATAAAGTTTAGTAATACAAGAACCGTTTGCTTAGGCCATTATGGTCCTTTAAAACTAGAAGTAAGTCATTCTCTTTTAATTGTCAAATCTGTTACCATTATTAATAAAATATTCAAACACAAGTCTTTATCTTGACACATAAATTCACCGATTCTTAAAAAATAATTTCTTTCCTATAATTATCAAACAAAATTACATTTCCTTCTCATCAGTACACTCTCAACAAATCTGCATCAAAATCCACGCTGGAGTAAATTCCAATTATTCTAATGTTTTAATATATAGAAGCCAGGTTCTGTTCAAATTAGTCCATCCTGGGTCAGACATCTGGGGGCCTGGACAGGTCATATGTATCAATGGGTAGACCTTATTTTCACAGATCACCTTGTGGAACCGCTTTTGGAATGGAATTTATCAGCTCTTTTCATTGGTGCCCTAGGATTATAGAAATGACTCAAATCATTAAAGAGTGACCATTTCATATTTTGGGGGTTTTTTTGTGGTTAGATCATGATAAAAAGTGGTGGTTTCATTATATTTATGCTTCTTGTTTAATTAGTTCTTTGTTCTAATAAAACTATCTTTAAAATATTTGAGAAGCTTGAAACACTGAAGGCTTCTCCCTATCAAACCGAAATTATTTAAATGGCAGAAGGAAAAGTAACTCTTTGGCTCGCCATTCCCTCAAGCAGTGGCATTTCTATCCCTTCTTCCTTCCCCTGCCCCATCCCCCAGCCAAGAATTCACATCCTAATTTTCTCCTTAGGGTGTAAAAGAATTTGCTGACATTCTGGAATAAGATGGCAACTTTGCTGTTATAAACTTTGTTTAAATTGCACCTACTCTTGGAAATTACAGAGACTGTCACAACCCAAGATAAAGCATGACTTTGACCTTCTTTCTCTTTGTGATGTAAATGTTACTTAACCATTTATTTCTTGTCCCACCAGCTAGATACTAACACATCTATTTAAGGTATTAGAGCACTGGAACTATAATTTGAATTCATTTACTACATGCTATGAACCCGTTAAATACCACTGCCTTGTTAAATTGAACAATTTTTCTCTCAAACTGCCAGTTCAGTATTTTCCTTCTGTTCTGAAGGGCTACCTTTCAACATATTAGGGTCAAGATATCAGATATAGCCTAAACAGGAGAGAAAAGTTAAGCTCATGGAAGGATACAAACTATGAAAGCTTTTTGGTGAAAACTACCCGGTGGCAAAAGTAGGGTCACTGAACTAGAAAGAGAACATCCTCCATATAAAAATTATCGGACAAACTAATGCTTTCGTGTGAGGCCATTTAAGTCATGACAACATTTAGATGATAGCAGAAACTTTAACATGGTTCTTACAAAGTCACAAACACCAAATTTCTAAGTGATATGCTTCAAGTTTGGTAGTATATCTTCAATTTTTAAAAAAGATTATTATTATTATTATACATAAAACATAAAACAGTACTGAGGATAATCAAAAGATATTTTTGAAAAGCACCTGATTCTATCAATCCAAGTCTAATTTTTCACATTTCCATGTTTCTCCTTAGTCTTTATCCATTTCCCATGGTACTGCTAAGCGTTATAATCATAGCCCAGAGCATAGATACATTTTCTAATTTTCTCATACAATCATTCATATTGCTTCAAAATTATACTTTTGATGGTATAGCATCAGCTTTAAATAAGTACACTTCGTTCTGTGACTACTATTGTAAGCTATTTAAGACGAGAAAATAAATCTTGATGATTATTGACAATTGAGTTCCAAAGGCTGTTCCCTGGTACACTAAACAACATCTAATTCTTTTCCTCAAGAAAAAAAGTTGTGGTTATAGTTACAAGTAAGGCTGCAAGAAGCACACATCTTATTCTAACATGATGTAACGTTCTGTTAGAAAACCACATTTTTTTCTTACATTCTGAGCAAAACAAATAGATTTTTCAGAAATTCAATCATAACATTTGCCTAGAAATTGATGAGATTTATACACTTTTGATATTTAATAAAATGTCTACATGAAGATGGAATTTTACTCTAAAATAGGAAAATAGGAGGGAAAACATAACCAAATGTCCACTTACCAGCCGTTTCCTTCTCTGAAATACCTGGAATAGCCTGAAAAAAAAAGCCACAAAAATTATGTTATCACTAGAAAGAAACATCAAAATGTTATTAGGAATAAAATGAACTACCATAAATGCAGCAAATATTAAACAGAACCCAGCAGTAGAGAAATGAGCAGGCAGGGGAACTGAATAGACATTTTTCCATAGAAAGCATACACATGGCCAACAGGTACATGAAAAGGTGCTCAACATCACTAATCATCAGGGAAATGCAAATCAAAACCACAATGAGGTATCACCTCCCAACTGTTAGAAAGGTTATTAAGAAAAAGACAAGAATAACAAGTGTTGGCAATGATATGTAGAAAAGGGAACCCTTGTGTACTGTCAGTGGAAGTATAAATTACACAGCCACTAAGGAAAACAGTATGGAGTTTCCTCAAAAAATTAAAAAATAGAACTACTATATGACCCAGCAGTCACACTTCTGGTATGTATCCAAAGGAAATGACAAGAGGATCTCAAGGAAATAGCTGTACTTCCACGTTCATTGCAGCATTATTCACAACAATCAAAATATGGTAACAACCTAAGTGTCCATCAATGAATGAATGGATAAAGGAGATGCGGTATATACACAACGGAATATTATTCACGCGTGAGAAAGAAAGATATCCCACCATTTGCAATAACATGGACCTAGAGTACATTATGCTAAGTGAAATAAGCCAGACCAAGACAGACTCTGCATGGTATCATTTATATGTGGAATTAAAAAAAAAAAAAAAAAGTGGAACTTCTAGAATCAGAGAGTAGAGATGTTGCCAAGGGCTGGAGAAATATGGAGAATTTGATAAAAGGGTACAAAGTTTTGGTTATAAGACGAACAAGGTCTGAGGATCTAATGTGTAACATGGTGACTATAGTTGATAAAACTGTATTGTATAATTGATTTTTTTTGATAACTGAAATTTGCTAAGAGAGTAGAACTTAAGTGTTCTCACACCCCCCCAAAAAAGTAAGCATGAGAAGTGATGGATGTGTTAATCAAACAGATGGTGGAAATTCTTTCACAAAGTATGTGTATATTAAATCCCATGGTGCACACTTTAAATATCTTATAATTTTATCAGTTATACCTTAATAAAGCTGAAAATAAATAAAAATAAAAATGAGAGTTGGGGAACTATCAGTAAAGTTACTAGATCCAGGTATAATAATTGTCAATCATCATGTAATTCTTTTCTTCTCTGAAAACTCCTATTACCCTGAAAAAGATGTTGGCAATAAATAAAACCAAAAACATTTTTTGAATTTAGGTAAAATTTTTACAGTTCAATTTCTTTGTCCTGTTTTGGAGGCAGAAAAAATAAATTGTTTGGTGGGTGTCTGGGCATTTCAAATCTCTGCCTTGTCTCTTCAAGGCTCAGATTCCTCCTTTATTAGACAGGGACAATCACATCTACTTCTTAGGGTCACTGAGAGGACCAACTGTAGTAGCTTCTATAAAGCATTGAAGGTCCTCAGGAAAAGGTAGCTGCTGTTACTGTTTGCTTCTATGGGCATTAGGCCAGTGGGTCAATTTACCGATATGAGAGGTCTAGAAGTTCAATTCCCAGCAACTATCATCTATCACTATCACTGTTTAAAAAACAGAGCTCAAAATGAGATGTTTTCAAAAGACTTTAAAGTATAAATGTCTAGTTCTACTCTGTGGATATTCTAAAACAAATTAAGGAAGTTGAACTTCTGGTTCCCATTCACCTCAATTATTCATGTATATAATATCATAAACATGAGGGTATTAAGTTGTACTGGAAGACTTCGATCCATCTGACCCACTAGGATTTCATACCTTTTAACCCCAAACCACTGACCAAACAAGATGTCTACAACTGACGTCTCTCCCTCTCTTCAGGGACAAAGTCCTGAGTTGGGGTAAGAGAAGTAGGCTAGTAGGCTTAAATGGGTGATTAGTTTTGTTGTAAGTGTGTGTGTGTGTGTGTGTGTGTGTGTGTGTGTGTGTGTGAGAGAGAGAGAGAGAGAGACAGAGAGAGAGAGACAGAAAGAGACAGAGAGAGAGAGAGACAGAGAGAGACACAGAGAGAAAGCAAGAGGGAGAGAGAGGGAAAGAGAGAGGGAGGAAATAGCATCAATCTTTATTTCCAAAAATATCAAATATCAAGATACCACCTTCTTTGTGAGATACTGATTAACTGCTGTGATCCTCACCTTTGGAACTTACAGAATTTGGAGACTGATGCAATTTTCAAATAAGGGGAAAATGTCTCTATGGGTAAAAAATGGAGGTTTTATTTTGGCAAAATTAATCTACGGTGAAAGTATATTTTGACCTAATATCTGTCTACATGTAGTTGTTCACTTCTTGTCCTCTGGGCATGAATGCTGACTCTGCCTCCTGGCGCAGGTGCAGCCAGCCATGAGGAGAATATCAGGTGAGTAAATGGCAGAGTGCAGGGTCATGACCAGAGACCAGGGCATCGAAGGGATTTCATAGGCTTTAGGTATTATCTTCCTCATTATCCTTTCATTTATAGCAGGACCATCTATTTCTCCTTCCCTTTAAGAAAACTGTTGAGATTCTACACTATAGGAAAGCCGCTCACCCTCCCCCCCCTTATGGGAAAATTATTGTACAGTTTTGGTGATATTTGTTTACTTCTTATGTACCTTTTTTGAGAAGGAACAGAAACCCTTCCAGTGACAAGACTGCAAATGTTGGTGATAAGCAGTTAAAAGGAGTTCATGGAGAAAGTGCTTCAGGGGGAAAAAGTAGCTAACACTTACTAGGCTCTGAATATGGATACGGCACAGTTTTAAGCTTTTACCTGCATAAACTCACTGAATCCTTAGAACAACCCCATGGAGTCCTGGAAAGGAAAGTAACTTATGCAAGGTCACAGTCAGTGATGGAAGCCAGGATACAACCACTGGCATGCTGGCCTCTGAGGTCATTAACACTGAGTTTCAAAATACTAATCAGAGTCTTTCTGAAACAAAGGAGGAGAAAGATTTGGAGAGATTCCATGATAAAACGCCAAGATCATGAAATAGTGCAGAAATATCTATGTGAGATATTTAGAAATTATCTAAGTAAGCTCTCTCTTCTTATAGCCAAGGCATTTAAGACAAAGTGAATGTGTTGCCCCAAATCACAGGTTGACCAGTGATAGGCCCTCTTCCTATTTTGTTCTATTTGTTTACAAAGTATATAACTGAGCACATATAAGTAAATATTTAATAAAATGTTAAGCAATGAGTTGTGCTATAAAGCAAAAATATTTTAGTCTCCATGTAGCCAATGCCTATTACTTTAGAATCTCACCATGTTCTGCATGATTAATTAAGCCACCAAGGCTCCTTTCCATGACATAACTGTGTGATTAAAGAAAGGAAAGTCAAAGTTTAATGTACCCAGCCATAACAGCTGAAAGTCTCTCAGCTGATTTATCTTTGAATTTGAGGGAGAACTGTCTCTCTAGGGAAGCTTTATGAGTAAATTTTATAAATGCTGACACTTCATTTTCAATTAATTTGAGCTATTTGTTGATTCCTAAGTTACATGCCTCACATCACCCTATGTACAGAAACCCTTGGCAAAGTCTTCTTCTTTGTGGAATTCACAATCCAACTGAAGGAGATACACAACAACAGAGAATAGTTCCCATGCAGTGAATGCTCCCTGGCAATGATTAGCACCATCGCTGGGGGGACATTAAAAGGAGGGGGTAGATAGTAGGTAATTAGGACTACCTGGGTGCAAATGCAACGGTTTTCTTGGGCACTGAACTTTTGGGAAGGAGGCATTGGTCAGAAGATGTCTTTTGCCTTTCATTTCAGAGAAGAGGCATGGCTAGATTTGGGCTTCATGTCTTGGGGTTCTATAGTGTTATATCTATTCCTGCACTGGGAACAAGACAGTCCGTGCAAAGTGGCTGTATAGACTGATACAGAGTAGGTGTTCAGCAAACATTTGTGGAATTAAAATAGCAAATACATATTCATATATACGGTTTAAATAACATGCATGACTGTTGCTTATGAGAAAGCTCCTATAAAAAGCATATTTTTGAATTCATTAGGGGTTTTTGTTAATAGTTGCCATATGTTTCATTTGAACTATATCCTCAGGAAGTGATTTAACATTTCTGGCAATAAAGCAATTAAATACGATTTTCCTGCTGCCCATATGGGTTCACTGTAACTTCATATTTTCTTCTCTCATTTCTTAATGGAACAAAGGGAAGTCTACTAATAACTTCCAAATGAGAGGGAAAAAAAATCATTCGCGGTCTTGTTATTCTTTGTGATATTCAAATGATAAGTTAACAATCTTTTTTTTTTTTTTTTAATGGCTATACTGACCCTCTAGTAGTTCCCCACAAGTAAAGATTTTCATTTAAATTGATCTGGTTTTATAACTCAACTTTAAAAAGCCACTAAAGAGAAAACTTTTTAGTAAAAGGGGAGAAAATAATTTTCTTTGTCTTACTGAGGTCTTTTAAAGCTGTGTGTGGGAGCTCAGACTGTGTGTGTGTCTGTTTATGCTTTTGACGTGAAACATGGTTGGGGGAAATGCTGGTTTTGACATGCCTTCCGGAAATGTTGTAGACATATGTTGATTCTTTTGGTCTGCTGCTAGAATGGTTTTCTTACAGGAGGGACCTCAGCTGGACACCTTTTAGAAACTTACACCAACCACACAGAAGCTGCTAACAAACAGTACTATAAGTAATAGATGTCATATCTGAATTCGTTTTTGTGTGATGACAATTGAAACATTTTAGTTGACCTAATTTCTTCTTGATGCTTTTAGTTAGAAACAGAGTATGATTTTTCCTCTTTAATGTGCTATTTTTATTAATATGCCATGTCCCTCACTTACATAAATTATTTTTTCTCTTAGTTCTTTGGAATCTGAACCATAGAACACTACCATTAAGAAGGCCCTTTGAAAGGCAATCCTTCAATCAATGGGCAGCTATGATAGACTGAAAGATCTTACATTCTATGAAAAAAAATTTTTTTTTTGTCTTGTGGTAAACAACAAAGCACTACAATTTATTTTGCGTTTTCTCTCTTTATAGGTTGTGCTTGTTTTGCATATTTTCTTAGACATGTTCACTCAGAAATGTGTAGGATATTCTGTTTTGCTCTATAGGAATTCCCTTCATTTGCCTGTTTAAATATAGCAAGAATCAGTGGCAAAGTAATTTATTCCTTTTCCTTAAAAACATTCACTTTTGTTCCCACAAAAATATTTTGCAGACAAATTGCAAAACGGGTAATTATGTCCTCAGAAATTGCAGGAAAACAACCATCAGTGAAGGAACAGTCTCTGTCTCAGATGAGGGCACAAGAGCCTATTGTGGGCACAATGGGCAACAGGAAGAGTTTGGAGATTCACATTTTTGGGAAGACATGAAAGACAACATAAAAGAAAAGAAGGTACATTGAAAAATGGGTTTGTTTCCATCTCTTTATTTAAAGACTCTTTTGAAATCACTCCAGTCTGTGATATTGTTAACTAGTCAATGATTTCTATTTGCTCCCACTTGAACAAAGAAGTTCATTGAAAAGCTGCATCTGATTGGCAATCTGATATTGTCTGTTTTGGTTTACAAAGTATTTCTCTGACAGTCATTATTCTCTTATTAAAAATATAGGCTCTTCATAGTGAAGGGGACTTAGATATCATTTAGTTGTGTTTCCCAAAGTAAGTACTTCAAATACCACCTTTTGAATTTTAACTATATATTTGTATTGCCTATAAATTATTCCCTTACTAAAATTTAATATTACATTGAAATAAATATCCTTTTTATTTGACTTATTCCAAATAATAAAAATAAAATGTATGAATTTATGGGTTTGAGTTTTTGATATTACCCACAATACACATGAAAATAAATATTCAAATTTAAAATATTTATCTCTGGATCAGCTGATGTACACCAGTAGTCTATGTAACCATATATCAGGAAATACTGATCTAATTCTTTCTCTGTCAGTTTTCCTATCAGGATGTTGAGATCCAGAGAGATCGGTGACTTGCTCGATGTTACAGATCTTCAGTTGGCCAAATGGGGAGCAGAGTAGAGTCTGGGTCTTAAAGCACTGTCTGCTATATCATTATTCATAAGACTGGTGAAGTCAAAGCTCACCAAGGTTTCACCCTCTAGCATTCATAATTTCAATTTAACTTAGTTTCTGAATCATTCAATGGAAGACAATGGAAATTCAGGTACAGGAGAAGAGACAACATGCTAGTATGAGAACTCTTTTCAGGGTACACATGTATGTGACCAGAGTGAAATAAACGCATGAAATTACCCAAGAAATGTAATTTATGTTGTATATCCTTATTTCCAAAAAGAATTTGACATGTCTTATTTAATAAAAGTTGTCAGCCATACAGAGAAAGCTTTTTCTTCCTGGCCAAGATCACAAACTTTAACAACTGTCCCTACAGGTTTGCAGACTGAAACCATAGCTTTATCTATATTCTGTGGTAAAGAAATTTGCGGTCTTGGCTTAAAATAGTTGTGTAAGTGTTTAAAGTAAAGATGAAGTTGATTCTTAAGGGATATTTTGGTGCTGATCACACCCTTGAGCAGAGGTGGGACAACCCTGTCTGTCTGGATAAAAATGTAAGTTGGGCTTCTAACCTTTAAATTGTCTTTTTTTTTTTTTTCTTTTTCAACATACTCACATTTCCTGTATTTAAAGTTGGTGGGTTCCTCTTCAACAAAGTACAGAATCTGATTCTCATTCCATGCTCACTTCAGATAGCCAAATATTCATTTTAAGTCTGTCCAGCTCCTGACAAAACTCTTGCTGAGGCCATTTTTACTTGGAAACATGGCTTAAGAAAAAGCTAATTATTATACTCATTTGAAAAGGAAGTCATTTTTTTTGCTTTGTTTTGTTTTTTGTAAGCTACATAAACAGAAAAACCCATGGCTGAGTCACATTGACTTAACTCTTCTCAGCATTTATTGAAGTTCTTAATTTTAATGCTTCTGCATTTCCAACAAATCCACTGATTAGGATATTATTCATGACAGAACTCAATATCCTTTAGATATATTTTCATGTTGTGAATTCCTTTCAAAATTTAACAAATCATGTCTCCCTTCCCAACTTTGTAATTATGAAAGTTCAGTGCTAAATACAATGTTTAATTGAAGTTACCATTTTGGCATAATCATTTTACCTTTTACATGGCTTTATATAATTGTGATATCTTATTAATCCTACTTTGTGACGTTTGCTGTAAGTTGTTTTATTTTTGTGAATTTGTTAAGTTATATATTTTAAAACATCTAATTTTATGCTCAGCCTTAGTAATTCTGGAAAGAGAATTGTTGAAGTAGCTAAGTATGTTCATAAATTTCACTAGAAAAATTGCATTATTTCTTCCTTTTTGTGTATTTGTAACTTCTTCAAATTTCAATTTGTGAGTTTTTCCAAACTATTACTTTACTGAAAAGTATGGTGAGTTGCATATGGTAGCCATTTAGAAATACTAGTTATTCAAGGTAGCCTGTTTTTTTTAAAGTCTGGTT
This sequence comes from Herpailurus yagouaroundi, assembly GCF_014898765.1. Taxonomy (NCBI): domain Eukaryota; kingdom Metazoa; phylum Chordata; class Mammalia; order Carnivora; family Felidae; genus Herpailurus; species Herpailurus yagouaroundi. The sequence goes on along the minus strand of NW_024412412.1, from coordinate 24,977,723 downwards.
AATGAAAGTTCACAATTAAGGAGCGCCGTAGACATGTAGACTTATTTTCAGTAAACATGATACTCAAGATAGGTGACTTATTCAGGGAACAATTGACTCAGAATGGCTGTTTATTTTTCTTGGTGAACAATGTTAGATTCATAATAGATTTTTTCATTTTGTTCATGTCCTTATTTTTCTAACCTGAATCACAGTTTTTTTTGCTGGTGCGCAAAAAACTTCTCTCTGTATCTCATGGGCATTTCCAAGGCAGCCAGCCATGCTAAAATTTATTACTATATCACTGTTCTCCTTAAAATGCTTCAATGATGACCTTTCCCCCACCCCCTTTCTGGAATGCCTGGCCATTAGTATCATGCCCTGAGATCCTCATCCTCTTACGCTTCATTCTAGTGAATCAGTTAGTAGACACACCTTAAGTATCCATTATATGCACAGCCTTTTATTACGCGCTGTAGTGGCACTAAACGAGATAAAAAGCTATGCTGTAAAAATAAGTAATCAAATTATGAGTTCAAGACTGAAGACTGAAATAGAAGATAGAGGTGGATATGAACAAGTACTAGGTTCCTTGCTGTCACCAATGGGCTCTGTGACTTTGGGCAAGTTTCTAGAACTGAGCTCAGTTTCCTCATCTCTAAGAAAAAGGGTAGAAGTAATATCTACATCTCAGAGCTATTTATGAGGATTCAACAACATGCTGCACAAAGATTATCATAGTACTTGCCCAAGAGCTCCCTAAGTGTAAAGTATTCCTATTATTTTGGTTTGTTATCATGATATAAAAAAGTACTTGTTTATTCTGAAATAGTGCAAAGAGGTATAGGTTGTCTGTCTCTGCTTCCTCCACTTCCTTATGTCAGATTAACTTATTTTCTCAAGTTCATTCCTCCTTTATTTATTTTTAACTATTTGTAATTATTTTTTGTGTTACTGTGAAAAAAAATATTTCTCCTTTTTTGGTCAGCTACTTGTTTTAAGTTTTCTAAAGCCCAGTTTGGAAGCTAACACCTTCAGCCCTCACCTTTAATTCGGAGCCTGTCACCAACTGTTACTAGGTGGGTCTATTCTTGGCCCCCTTGGATGCCAACAAGTGATACTATTCTTTTTGGGTCCTTACACTGAGGAACAGGCTCCCTATTCTGTGCAACCTGGAGCAGCAGGGACTAAGGGCATATGTGGAAGTCATACCTGTATCAGAAAATGCAGAAGATTTATCTTCTGCACTTGTGGGGAACTTTGGGTGATCTCTGAGCTGTAGGAGATACCTGGGTCTACCACTCTTAATGGGTTTTATCATTTAACCAGAACTCTTAATGGGATTTATCATTTATTGAATTTCTCAGAACTAGAACTAAAATGAATTCCATATATGATTCAGACATTACTTGATGTATGTAATATTAATATTTTATATTAATATAATATACATATATGCTGTATATATATTCAGTATAATATAATTTTGGTTAATAGATGGGATAAAATTATAGAGGCAAATATACACTAACAATGAAGTAGCAGAAAGAGAAATTAAGAACATAGTCCCATTTACCTTGCACCAAAAAGAACAAAATCCCTAGGCATGAACTTAAAAAGGAGGTGAAAGACCTGCACTCTGAAAACTATAAAACACTGAAGAAAGAAATTGAAGATGACACAAAGAGATGGAAAGATAGTCCATGCTCATGGATTGGGAGAATAAATGTTGTTAAAATGTCCATACTACCCAAAGGAAATCTACAGATTCAGTGAAATCCCTATCAAAATAACAACAGTATTTTTCACAAAACTAAAACAAATAGTTCTAAAATTTGTATGGAACCACAGAAGACTCTGAAGAGCCAAAACAATCTTGAAAAAGAAGAAAACTGGAGGTATCACAATCCCACATTTCAAGATATACTATAAAGCTGCCGTAATCAGAAGAGTATGGCACTGGCACAAAAACAGACACAGATCAATAGAACAAACTAGACTGCCCAGAAATAAACCCATGATTATATGGTCAATTAATCTTCAACAAAGTAGGCAAGAATGTGCAATGGGGAAAAGACAGTTGCTTTAATAAATGGTGCTGGGAAAGCTGGACAATCATATCCAAAAGAATAAAATTAAGACCACTTTCTTATACCATATAGAAAAATAAACTCAAAGTGGATGAAGGACTTAAATATGAGACCTGATATCATAAAAATTTTAGAAGAGAGCACAGGCAGTAATCTCTCTGACATCGGCAGTAGCAACATTTTTCTGGATATGTTTTCCCAGGCAAGGGAAACAAAAGCAAAAATAAACTATTGGGACTACATCAAAATAAAAACCTTCTGCACAGCAAAGGAAACAATAAGCAAAACTAAAAGTTAATCCACTGAATTGGAGAAGATTTTTACAAGTGAGATATATTTTTAAAAAATTTAATGTTTATTTATATTTGAGAAGGGGAGAGAGAGAGAGAGAGAGCAAGAAGGGGAGGGACACAGAGAGAGGGAGACAGAATCCAAAGCAGGATCCAGGCTCTGAGCTGTCAGCACAGAGCCTGATGTCAGGCTTGAACCCACAAACCATGAGGTCATGACCTGAGCTGAAGTTGGACGCTTAACTGACTGAGCCATCCAGACACCCCTACAAATGAAATATCTAATAAAGAGTTAATACACAAAATATATAAAGAATGTATACAACTCAACACTAATAAAACAAGTAATCCAATTAAAAAATAGGCAGAAGACATGAACAGGCATTTCTGCAAAGAAGGCATACAGATGGCCAACAGACACATGAAAAGAGGTTCCACATCACTCATCCTCAGGGAAATACAAATCAAAACCATAAAGAGATATCACCTCACACGTGTCAGAATGGCTAGAATCAAAAATACAAGAAACAAGTGTTGGGGAGGATGAGGAGAAAAAGGAACCCTCTTGCAGTGTTGGTGGGAATGCAAATGGTGGAGCCACTGTGGAAAACAGCATTGGGGGTTCATCAAAAAATTAAAAATAGAATTATCATATGACCCAGTAATTCCACTACTGGGTATTTATCCAAAGAATATGAAAACACTAATTAACAAAGATATATGCACCTCTATGTCTATTGTAGCATTATTTACAATAGCCAAATTATGAAAGGAGTCAAACTATCCATAAAATGATGAATGGATAAAGAAGATGAGGTATGTGTATACATACACACACACACACGCACACGCACACGCACAACACACACACACACACACACACACACACACACACACACACACACAGGACTATTACTCAGCCATAAAAATGAGTGAAATCTTGTCATTGGCAGCAACATGAATGGAACTAGAGGGTACAATGTTAAGTGAAATAAGCCAGTCAGAGAAAGACAAATACCATATGATTTTACTCATATGTGGAACTCAAGAAACAAAACAAATAAACAACAACAACAACAACAACAACAAAAACAGAGACAAACAAAAAAGCAGACTCTTAACTATAGAGAACAAACTGATGGTTACGAGAAGGAAGGTATGTGAGGAATGAGCGAACCAGTGAAGGGGATTAAGAGCACACTTATCGTGATGAGCACTAAGTAATGTATAGAATTGTTAAATCACTACATTGTACACTTGAAAGTAATATAACACTGTATTAATTATACTCTGTTAATTATACTGGAATGAAGAAAAAGTATAGAGGCAAAGTATTTGTTAATGGTTCAACATAGAATTCTGTACAGTATCTAGCTTACAAACAAAATAATTTATGAATTTATGAGTTTGTTTTATTTTAACTTAGTGTCTTAGAAGGCTGAGAGATAAGGAAGCATTTCACTCATACCCATCTTGACCAAGTTATTACTACCAGTTATATTCCAATATAAGTTTATGTTCATTTCAATAATTCAATGACATGTTCCCCCGTATTACCCTAAATTTACTAATATTCTCATAGTTTCATACTTCCAACTTAAAATAACTTTGGCGGAACTAAACTTTTGATAGAAATTCAAAACATATACCCCTAAGTCATAACTGCACAAAAGATACAGATTAAAACTACTTAAATGATATACATAAATCTTTTTATGACAAATTATCACTTTGTTCACTGAATTGGAATTTGCTCTTATCAAATATTACTTCATGTAAGTGGGCCTTTGGCTGGATGCCAGAAACATTTTTGTTATAGGGCGATATTTATTGTAGTGGTATTCACTAATAAATTTGATTTGAAATATCTATTTTATATGTGCGATAAACCACAGACCTGAGCGAGGGCAAGAATCCACTAAAAGTGACTGGGACCTAAGGATGAAATTTGGAGTGACAGAGGACTAATAGAAACTGGAAAAAAAATCACAAACCTGAAACTAATATTACACTATATAAGTGAAATTAGTCAGAGAAAGATAAAAATCATATGACTTCACTCATATAAGGACTTTAAGAGACAAAACAGATGAAAATAAGGGAAGGGAAACAAAAATAATATAGAAACAGAGAGGGGGACAAAACAGAAGAGACTCATAAATATGGAGAACAAACTGAGGGTTACTGGAGGGGTTGTGCTTGGGTGGGCTAAATGGGTAAGAGGCACTAAGGAATCTACTCCTGAAATCATTATTGCACTATATGCTAACTAATTTGGATGTAAATTTAAAAAAAGAAAAAAAAATATTACACTGTATGCTAACTGGAATTTAAATAAAAATTAAAACAAACAACAACAACAACAAAAAGAAAGCCTTTTGAAATGAGGCTTCTAATCAAATAATAACCAAATGTTTAATGTTTCAAAGCTGTAAATTGTATGAACATTGAGATATTTAAAAATGTTCTGCTCTTTGAGGATGCATACTTAGGCAGAAGAGATGTTTGTTAGCATTTCTGAGTTATATGCCTGAATTAAGTCATAAATTGTAGGAGGGGTCTACCCTATGAGGGACAAAGAGGGCTTAATTTAGATAAACATTATGTAAAGGTCTTTCAATTGCCGGCTTTTGATGACATGATAGATATTCTAGGACCTCTCTCCTCAAATCACAAGGTCTTGGAGCCCAACTCAATTTCTTTTACCACGCCGGACTCGAATCCCCTTCTTTGCTGGAAAGTTTCCATTTGGCCTTCCAGATTTCCTTTCTACTCTGTCTGTGCAGGAAGTCTGACCTGGATGGGAAGGGGCGCCATATGCTCTGGTTTTCCTGGGATAATCCCGGCTTACAAGGGCATCCTGGTCAGTTTAGCATTTGTCTCAGAATGTTCCTTTTAAAAAACAAACAGACTTTATTTTTCAGGACAGTTTTATGTTTACAACAAAACTGAGTGGAAGGTACAAAGATTGCAACTATACCCATTGCCCTTACACATGCACAGCCTCCACCATTATTGACAGCCTCCGCAGAGTGGTACATTTGTTGTATTTATTATTTGGTTGGCACATCCTGATCACTCAAAGTCCATAGCTTGCATTAGAGTTCACTCTTGGTGTTGTAAATTCTATGGATTTGGACAAAAATATATGACATGCATCTACCATTATAGAATCATACAGAATGGTTTTGTTGCTCTTAAAGTCCTCTGCACTCTGACTATTCATCTCACCCTCCCCCCAACCCCTGGTGACCACTGATCTTTTTACTGTCTCCAGAGTATCACATAGATGGAACCATACAGCACGAAGCCCTTCCTGGTTGTTTTAACTTAGTAATTTACATTTAAGTTTCCTCCATGGCCTTTTCATGGCTTGACAGCTCATTTCTTCTTAGTGAATAATATTCCATTGTCTGAATATACCAGTTTATGTATCCATTTACCTACTGAAGGACATCTTGGATGCTTCCGGGGTTTGGCAGTTAACTATGAAAAATGCTCCAATAAGCATTTGGTTGCAGGTTTTTGTGTGGACACAAGTTTCCACTCCTTTGGAGTTTACAACTTTACCACTAAAGAGTGTAATTGCTAGATTATATGGTAAGATAATACTTGGTTTTGGAGTGTTATTTTTTTTTTATTTTTTTTCAACGTTTTTTATTTATTTTTGGGACAGAGAGAGAGACAGAGCATGAATAGGGGAGGGGCAGAGAGAGAGGGAGACACAGAATCGGAAACAGGCTCCAGGCTCCGAGCCATCAGCCCAGAGCCTGACGCGGGGCTCGAACTCACGGACCACGAGATCGTGACCTGGCTGAAGTCAGACGCTTAACCGACTGCGCCACCCAGGCGCCCCTGGAGTGTTATTTTTTAATGATATAAAATGATGAATAGTGTATTAATATGGGTCAGGGCCGATTTTTCTTTCTGGCTTCTATAATCTTGTCTAGTAATGTGTGATATGCATGTGCAGAGAACAAAGTTCTCACTTGGATATATGGTTACATCTGAAAGATGACTAGTGATAAAAAAACCTTTCTTCCTGGCCCTTTCCAGATGTCATCGAACAAGCACCTGCTTGTTTCAAGAACAGCATGCAGGTTGCTCGCTGGTTTAACAAAGTGCACTAGGACACACGTGGCTAGGGACAGCTCAATCCTGACTTCAGGTAATGATGGAACTGTTTGACTGCTGCCCTACTGGTCACTTGATGTACCAGTCAGTTGTTGTCTGGTGCCTGCTATGGTCTGCAGGACATACAGAGCCTGATGGGGGAGGAGGAAAACATGGGTTAGGTATATGCGAAATATGCACACATGAAATATGTGGGGAAACAGAGTTGGAGCAGTCCTGCCATAAAGTGTATATAGTAGCCGGGGCATTCCTGTTACAGCAGTCTCATCATTTAATGTAGGGTCTAAACATCTGCAATAGTTATGTAATTTTTGAGTAACATTTTTTGCAGTAATTATAATTAATTTAAACAACTCCTTTTACTCTCAAAAGTGTGCTAGTTCGGATGGTAACTTATATGGAAACATTTTGTATGGATTCCACCTATTAATAGGGTCTCATGCCTCATAGCTTCCAGGTAGGTTAGGCCTATGGGGACACCCAGTAGTGACTGTAAGGGTGTGATACCGTGATTTGTAAAAAGAAATATATATTTGATCTTCCACCTTGTTCCTGGCACAGAGCTTCTACAACCCCTGTAATTTCCTAAATGTATAAGAGTGATAAAGGTGTCTTTTTTATGTTAATGAGGTGACTTTGGTACCTAAGAATGGAGGCTGATTGCCAGTGGAGCCAGGCAAGTAATTAGAGGGCTGGCACTTTCAGCCCCACCCACCAACCTCCTGGGCTGGGAGAAGGGCTGAAGATTGAATTCAATCACCAATGGCCATGATTTAATCAATTGTGCCTATGCGCTGAAGTCTCCATAAAGCCCCAATGGATGGGGTGCAGAGAGCTTCTAGGTTGGTGGACGTGTGCAGATTTGGGCAGAGTTGTGCACTAGAGAGGGCATGGAAGTGCTGCAGTCTTTCCCCATGCCTTGCCTTACACATCTCTTCCATCTGGATATCCCTGAGATATACCCTTATATAATAAACCAGTAGTCTAGTAAGTAAAATGTTCGGCAGAGTTCTATGAGCTACTCTAACGAACTAATTGAACCTAGGCGGTGGGTCATTGGAACTTCTGATCGATAGCTATCAGTCTGAAGCACAGGCAATAACCTGGGCTTGCAACTAGCATCTGAACTGGGGAGGGAAAGGGCAGTCTTGAGTGACTGAATCCTTAACACGTGGGATCTGCCTTCTGGTAGATAGTGTCAGAATTCAGTTAAATTGTAAGACACCCAGCTGGTGTCCACAGAATTGTGTGGGCAGATAGAAGTTGAGGAGAATGGAAAGAAGGTTGAGAAAAGGAAAAGTCAGAGAGAGAAGCTGTAGTCAAGAAACAGGTTATAACAGTAATCAGAAGGGTCAGCATTTTGTGAATACCTGGATGAAATGAGGGCAAAATGCCCCAATGACACAGGGAATAGGCAATGCCTATTGAGAGGTGACACTTACTCAGTGCTCACTCTATTCCAGGCACTTTTCTAAGCACCAGCAAATAATAGCTAACATAATATTAATAACTACCCTATGAAGGGACTACTGTCATTATTCCATTTTATATAAGAGTCAATCACATAAGAGACAAGGTAACTTACTGCCCAAGGTCTCAACTTTCGCAAATGGTCAAGCCAGTAATTGAACGCAGGATTTTAACACAGATTACGTCTATGTTCTTAACCCCTACTCTATGTAACTTCTCTGGACTGAGATAATTACTTTTTCTGTAAACACCTGCTACCATAGATAGCAAGAGAAATAAAATAGACGAGAAACCAAAGATATTGGTATTGTTTTTAATTACTGGGAAATAAAAACTGGAATGTGAGTGTAAAGGAGTAATTGAACATTCATCACATTGGAGATGCCAACTGGGTGGATGCGATGGATTTTAAAGGAGCAGGGGACACTAACACAAAGTGAAACACGAAACCCTGGCACTTTTTGCCTTTTCTACATGTCAGTCCTGGGCTGGTTTCCCCTTCCCTGCCCCCCCGCCCCGTTTTTCCCAAGCAGACATTACTGGCTAAGAGTACACTCACTGGAGTAAAAAAAGTCACTTACTTTTTATGACCACACTCGAACATGTTTATACACTTTCATGAGACAAATTGAATGCTCTGCAGTTTAACCTCATGTGATGCTTCCAAAGAAACACAATGGAGTGAGGTTCAGTCCAAAGCAAGGAGCAATTTAAATGGAGCTGGCTTTTGCAGACCTGGGGTTTTTCCATCAATCATCAGTGATGGTAAAGTGCTGATTTATACTTACAATGGTGCTACCTTTCATCAAGGTCAAAAGTAATTGGTTTAGTGGCTGTTTCATTTACAAGAGTGTTTATGTTACAGGCACATTGACAAAATAAAAAACATTCTTCCAAAGTGAAAGTAATGCAGGAAGCATATGATGGACACCTGACCCTAAAAAGTAATCTTGTATGATAAATGGGGTTCCATTTCCCCCCCAATGGCAAACACTATCCGGTTACGGTCTGCATCCCCAGCTTATTCCTCTCAGCATCTTCTCTAGGCTGTTGCTTAATTCTGAGACTAGATAATTAGGGCTGACAAAAAGCTGGTTTGGGTTTTAAACAATCAAATTGGCACTATATCAAATGATTTCTAGTTCTAAATATGAGCAAGATGCTACTTTATTATCTTAAACTGTGTCCTAATCACATCTGGGATACATGGCCTCCTTGTGATTTCTGCTATCCATGAAATGGGTTAAAAATGTATCCTATCTTTGCTTTGAGAAACCAGGCTCCTCTGGGGGTAGCTCTTAACATTTTTATTGGGTGCAACTTTGTTCAATGATCTACTTTTTTTTGGTTAACAAAAGAAAATATTGGGTAGTATGTTTTAAAATAAGATATATGAAAACCATGTCATAAATCTCCTATTGAAGGATTACAATATAGCAGGATCCTAAACTCACAGAAGTAATATCAATCCAGTAACTTAAAATGCAAAATCTTGGGGCGCCTGGGTGGCGCAGTCGGTTAAGCGTCCGACTTCAGCCAGGTCAAGATCTCACGGTCTGTGAGTTCGAGCCCCGCGTCGGGCTCTGGGCTGATGGCTCAGAGCCTGGAGCCTGTTTCCGATTCTGTGTCTCCCTCTCTCTCTGCCCCTCCCCCATTCATGCTCTGTCTCTCTCTGTCCCAAAAATAAATAAACGTTGAAAAAAAAAATTTAAAAAAAAATGCAAAATCTTGTAGTAGGAAAGAATCATACATTTTTTTTGAATAGTCAGGTTTATTCATCTATGTGCTTAACAGAGAAATAGTCAATAAAGGAATTAGACACTATAAAGAGATTCCCAAGTAAGATACCTAAGCAGTACCATACATTTTAGCAACAAATAGAATGTTCCATCTGTAATGAGGCTCTTTCCTCTTTTCAATTAATCACTGTCTTTTCTGTAGGAGGTTACCGTTACATAAGCCCTGCATCAGGGGGATAATTCATCTAGTTTTCAGGAAATTTCCTTCTTTGTTTTTGATAAGAAACAAACATAAAAATTGGCTTTTAAAAGTGGCTGTAGGGGCACCTGGGTGGCTCAGTCAGTTAGCGTCCAACTTTGGCTGAGGTCGTGATCTCACAGCTAGTGAGTTTGAGCCCCACATCATCATCGGGCTCTGTGCTGATGGCTCAGAGCCTGGAGGTTGCCTTGAATTCTGTTTCCCTCTCTCTCTGCCCCTCCCCTACTCATGCTCTGTCTCTGTCTCTCAAAAATAAATAAGCATTACAAAAAAAGTGGCTGTTATTTGTAGGCTCTCCAAATAATGATTCGCACCAAATCCACATGGTCCAGATGAAAGAGGTGACTTATATAAGAATTCAGTAAATGTGCTATATTCTCTGGTAAGCCTAGTTTTAATTCCCACAGGCCTTTTCTTTAGTATTTGGGTCAAAATTCCATTAACAAAGGGCATTTTCCCACATATTCTCCACTTTGGGAGACTTGAATACTAGAACATTAAAGATTTATTGAGCTGGCCTGACAAATGTTTCGATTCAAATGCATTTTTTCCACTGGGATTTTGAACATGTGTTTTTTTTTTTTCAAGAACTATACTAAATTTCTTTACACTGAACAAAATTCTGAATATAAATCAAATTGCTTTTATTAAATCCCTTAATTTCTTAATCAAAACATTAAAGATATTATCTAGTGGATATTTTAACTGATATCCACAGCTGCTGAATACCTTCAATCATTCTGGTTTTTAAAGCAATATGTTAGTTGCTAAAATTAACAAATAATAGTCTTAATTGTGGTTAATGTTTGGAAGCTTTTTGCTCTACTTAAAGGGCAAGCACCTTGAGGGCAAGTACTACAGTATTTTTACAGTATAAGAGTATACCCCCTATAAAACTTTTTTACTATGTTTCTTACTTTTTTGTCTATTTATACCACCTTTAAAACTTTCTAACGTTCATGAACTGTTAACATTGAATTGATATTATTAACTTGAATTTCATATAGAAGTGGACATTTTAACATATAATTAAACCCCAAAGAATTTACAGTGGGTATCTAGGGACCTCAGATATTGTCCTATAGCCTTAAGAAGGTTAAACACTTCAGGGGCTCCTGGGTGGCTCAGTCAGTTAAGCTTCGGAATGCCGATTTCAGCTCAGGTCATGATCTCACCTTTTGTGGGACTGAGCCCCCTGCTGGGTTCTGCACTGATAGCACAGAGCATCTTGGGATTCTCTCCCTACTTCTGTCTCTGCCCCTTTCTCCTTCCCTGTTCTAGTGCAAGCACACTCTCTCTCTCAAAACAAACTTTAATTTTTTCTGATTTTTTTTTTTTTTTATTTTTGAGAGACAGTGCAAGCAGGGGAGGGGCGGAGAGAGAGGTAGACAGAGGATATGAAGCGGGCTCTGTGCTGACAGCAGCGAGCCTGATGCAGGGCTCAAATTCATGAATAGCGATATCATGACCTGAGCCGAAGTCCAATGCTCAACCGACTGAGCCAAGCAAGCACCCCAATAAGCTCTTTAAAAAAAACGTTAAACACTTTAGATCATAGTTTTCTTACTTTTAAAGTTTTAGCTTATCTTTAAAGTTCCAAATTTTAAATAATTCTTAATTTGTGCTGAAGTATCTGAGTTTCTCTTGGAAATGTCTGTTAGTAAAATACTTAGACTGAAACCGATGAGTTCTAGGAGGTAATATTTCTTTACTGCATAGAGATGGCATTACCCATAGAGTTTGTAATGGTTTTGATAGATGTCCACAAATTCTTTGACACTCCTCCCTTTAAAAGGTAGAGCCTCATTTCCCTCCCTGAGTATGGCTGAAATAACACTGTGTGACTTCTGACACTGTGTCATAAAATGTGTTCCAGCTTCTTCCTTGCTCTCTCTTTTGGATGGTTTGCACTGGGATAAGCTAGCTCCCATGTCATAAGGACACTCAAGTTGCCCTACATGTTGACATGGCAAGGAATGGAGGCCTCCTGCCACCGGTCAGGGGAGTCTTATCAGAAACACATTCTTCAGTCCCAGGCACACCTTAAGATATCTTAAGTGCAACCTCATGAGATGCTAAGCTAGAACCAACTAAGCTGCTCCTGAATTTCTGACAAATGGGTGTGAGATTATAAATGTTCATTGTTATTTTACTTTGCCAACTTTGGGGGTAATTTTTTAGGCAGCAATAAATGGCACACTTACCAATACATTTAAATGAGGAACTTTTGTAAACATCAACAGAACTCCAAGTAAACTAAAATTCATCTTATTTCCTAGGGAACTAGGTCTTTAAAGTCTCCTTTTTTTTAAAAAAAAATTTTTTTAACGTTTATTTATTTTTGAGACAGAGAGAGACAGAGCATGAATGGGGGAGGGTCAGAGAGAGGGAGACACAGAATCTGAAACAGGCTCCAGGCTCTGAGCTGTCAGCACAGAGCCCGATGCAGGGCTCAAACTCACGGACCACGAGATCATGACCTGAGCCGAAGTCGGCCGCTTAACTGACTGAGCCACCCAGGTGCCCCTAAAGTCTCCTTTAAAAGACTGTTTCATGTTTGGGGCGCCTGGGTGGCTGAGTCGGTTAAGCGTCCGACTTCGGCTTAGGTCATGATCTCCCAGTTGGTGAGTTCGGGCCCCATGTCAGGCTCTGTGCTAACAGCTCGGATCCTGGAGCCTTGCTTTGGATTCTGTGTTTCCCTCTCTCTCTGACCCTCCCCTGCTCATGCTCTGTCTCTCACTTTCTCAAAAAAAAAAAAAAAAATAAATAAATAAAATAAAATAAATAAGTAAATAAATAAATAAGACTATTTCATGTTTAAAGATATTAATATACTCTTAATATAAAAAAAATCACAAAATTCCCCTGCTACAATTAAATAGCCTTTCCTTTGGTGGCAGACCTAATGGAAATGAGTAGAAAGCTGGCCTCTCTTCTTCATTATTATTCTGCCTTCATCCTTTGCAGTTAACCTTTCTGCCTGGGTTAATGGTCATCATGCCTTAATTTGTGTTTATTTAGCTCCCCTGTATATTTTAAGTCAAAGCAGGAGCCATCTATAGCGTAATAAAAACTAATTTCTCCTCCTAAGGAAGTTAAGATTTTCAACAAAGAATGATGTGAGCATACAGTTAGGCATATGGTATTCATATCATACTGATATACATAGAGATAAGGTAATGCAACAGAAGAAATAACTCACTGTAATTGACTATAATATATAGTGTCTTATTTAAATCCCACAGTAATACTGAGGCCTAAAATAAGCATTTCACTAGTTGGTGGTATTATTTCTTTTAAAAATAGATATTTTTTCTGATTATAGATGTATCTGAGAGACTTTGATAATACAGAAAGATACTCTCGTGCAGTGTTAGTGTAAATCATGTGGCAAGCTGGCTTAAGAATTATGTGAGATGGTTCACGTATCTCAATGCATTTAATTCTGTGGCTTCATTAGAATCTACCAGGAGGTGCCACTGAGCACAAGAGGGCCACATCTGCTATTCGAGAACAATGGATACAGAGTCTGGCATGTGAGATTAATTTTTTAAATCACATATTAGAGAGAGGCTGGCCATGTTGAAAAGTTTTGTTGTTTTTGCCGTTGTAGTGTTGCCTTTTAGAGCACCGTGTTGTTGCAGGCCTTTCTCAAATGCACTAATAAGGGGACTCTCCAGAAACACCACAGAAAGCCACCTGAAGATTTTTTAGTCACTCATATTATTAAGGAACATGTAGTAGACATGTCTCTAGGGAAATTCCTTAAAAATAATTTTAAAATAAGCTCAAACTTTATCAATAGGCTCTAGCTTTCCTTTTCTTTTCCTTTTCTGTGTTAATCTGAGTCAGCTCTTGGCTTCGAAACCAAATTCAAACCATGGACTTTTACTTATGAAATGAAAATTGGAAGATTTTTTTCAGATTAAATCTTATTGCATATCAAGCTGTTTTACTAAACTTGAAAATTTGGGATTTAAACCAACCAAAATGCAATTACAGTTGTGTTTTACTTGCTAAATCTCAGAGGTGTTATGTTTGTATGTGTAATGTGTGTGTGTGTGTGTGCGTGTGTGTGTAAGGCAACTGTCAGAGTATCAAATAGTCTTTTGGTAATAATTTGGTGATGCTGTGTAAAGATGATTTACCAAAAAATCACTTGGATTCAAGTGACTGATCTATTTAAACGTCATATACTAAAAACTGTTCTGAATTTCTTGAAATTACACAGCACACAGATGAACTACATAGAAAACAGACAACAAAAGTACTGAGAGTGAGGATCGTAACAGAAATTTTTTTTAGGATCCTGTAACTTCTGACAATTATTTTACAAAACTGGGGAAAAAAAACAAAAGAGAAACCTCAGAAGCTGGTTAGTCTTGGGTTTTTGCTTGTAGAGTTTGTTCAGAGCCCTGAAAGCCTGGAGAGAAGCAGGAGTGAGGTTAATGAACTTGGCTTTCAGACCAGAGCCCGTCCCTCGAGGAGACCGTTGGGTTATTTCACATGAGGCAGGGAGGGATAATGTGATACATAGGAATTTTTTTTCTTGCATCCAATAGTCATACTAAATTGCACAATACTTTATAGCACTTCTCAAACACTTAAACATGTTCTGGGACAATAATTTCATACACACACAAAGAAAATCTCAGAAGGCCATAAATGCTGCTCTGCTACATAACAGAAGGCTGATGAGTGGGTGGTTTCTGAGGCCTGATCATAAGGTAGAGACATAAATGAAGCAGGCTGTCACTGAACAATTCTCAGTAAATAATTGGTCTTTCATGTGAAGACAAACAGCTGCTGGAACTCTTTGGAAAATGCTATAGAAATTTAAGAATTCATAGAGAAAGAACTTTTGGCATTATCACAGACGAAGGTCAGAAATGAATATTCTCTGGGAAAAGCAAACACGAAGAGAAAAGACTGTCTTCTTTATCATGTTTTAAAACACGCAGTGGTTTATATTTATTCCAATTTAAAGTTAAAAAATGACTCTACCACTTAAGACTCAATATTGCAAGGTAATGAGGAAGATATTAAAAATTATAAAGTATAATTCCTAGTCTTGGTGAACTTAAGATTTAAGAGAGAGAAAAACTGCGCTAATGATTCAAGAAGCTGAGAGGTGATGTTTTTAGTAATGATTTAAGAAACTGAGAGGGTCCAGCTTTTTACTTAAGGAAGGCTTGCTTACACTTAGACCATAAGTCTACAAGTATCAGTTGACTTCCACTTAAGCGTTCAAGATGTGTTATAGAACACCCAAAGGCTCACAAAAATGTACACGTAAATATACATATCATGCCATTCGTAATTCAAAAGCCACCAAGGCCAGCTTATTAAGTTAGACAAGTAATATTGGCTCCCAATATCTTTCCTCCACTAAGTCCACTAAAAGAGCCTACCAAATCAGCTATGTTTAAGGAATAAAAAGATAAAACTGGGACTTCCAGGCACTCCCACATCAGAGTAGTTAGATCAGGGGTTCTCAAACCTGACTGTGCATCAGAATCACCTGGTGGGCCCTGCTCCCAGAGTTTTCAGATTCAGTAGGTCAGGAGGTTTAGGGTGGGGCTCCAGAGTTTCTATTTCCTCTATGCTGCCCTGGGGACCATACTTTGAGAACTGCTGAGCTAGAAGAATATATGGTTTTGTTCTAGTTCTGAAAATACAATCAGTGGCTGGAGTCTGGTGAGTGACAGAAAGGATGGCACTAGGTGGTGTCTAGGTTATATAACAGTTTGTCTTTATGGTAAGCACTCGCATCTAAACGTGGGGATGTAGGTAGATGAGTGACGACGTGACCCACTTTGCAGTTTTCAGAGCTCACCCTGGCTGCTAAGAGGAGAATGCATGGGGAAAGAAGAGGACCCACGATGGCATTAACAGGGAAGGGATAACAGTTCAGGAAAGACAAACGACTGCCTCTTGAGCTGCAGTGAACACGGGATTGAATGAAGATGGGGGAAGCGGTCAGACCTAACTTATATTATGGAGGGGAAATCATTAGGGGTCACTTGGTAAAAGATTGATTGTGGGAGTTCGAGAGAGACAGAGCTGGCAAAGATAGTCTCCTGTCCTAAGAAACTGGGCGGATGGAATACTGCAGAAAGAGAAAGCTGAAGGGGGCTAGGGCTAGGTGGTAGCAGGAGCCAATTTTGGTTTTGGACAAACTTAACCAGACACTTAAATTTTTTTTTAAGTTTATTTATTTGTTTTGAGAAAGGCGGGGTCGGGGTGGGGGGAAGAGAGAGTACAGGAGGAGCAGAGAGAGAAGGAGAGAGAGAATTCCAAGCAGGCTTTGCACTGTCAGCGCAGAGCCCCATGTGGAGCTTGAACTCTCAAACTGTGAGATCATGACTGGAGCTGAAATCAAGAGTCAGATGCTTAGTTTACTGAGCCACCCAGGTGCCCCTCAACCAGGCACTTTTAAACTGTTGGATCAGAAGAGAGGTCTGGGCTAGTATAACTTTTCTGGGGCCTCAAGCTAGGGGGGGTGAGGCCCCATGATGTGAGAGTACGTCATGGGAAGTGACTAGGCCTGGGACTGGATGCTGGTCTCTAGGGACTGAGTCAAGAAGAAGCCAGCAGAGCACTGGCCAGAACCAGTCAGAGCAGAGAGAAACCAGAAGGCTTTGACATCACACAGTCTGAAAGAAGAGATTTCTGAACTGAGAGGTGCATTCTGGAAGTGGGAGGGACACCGTAAGATGAGAATGAAAATGTGATCATTTGGTGTAGCAGCACAGAAGTCAAGGAAGTTGCTGGAAAAGTCAGTAAGGGTAGATGTGGAAACCGGACTGGAGCGTGTTGAAGAGCAAGGGCAGGTAAGGAAGCCAAGACATTTGTTAACAGTGGTCCAGACATGGATTCATCCAATTCCATTTTAAACAGATATTATGCAAGAGGTACCCTGGCCCTGGGGAAAAGGTGAAGACTAAGGTTCCACCTTGGAGTGTCTCATTAGAGTCTAGATCGGGAGACACGCAGGTAAACATCTCCTTTCTTCCCTCTCCTAGACTTTCCTCAAGCAAGTATTACTTCCTGGAGGTTTGATGATCTGCTAGTCTTGCAGAGATTCCCAATTTTTTCATATCAAGACATGAATAAAAAATTGTAATATTGGCACAGATCATTGGGTTAACTAGAAGGGCTTATCAAAGCTAGGTCTGTATCCTGGAAAAACTCATCCCTGTCTGTGGGTCCAGCCTGCAGGATAAACAGAATCCCAGTCCTCCCCAGACTGGTCTAAACCTGTCATCACCTCAACCTAGGTGTGGTCAGTTCTATTCATATCTAGTTTCTTCCCATCAAAATGACAGTTCAAAGAGACCCAGGGGAAAGAAAAGTCTTGCAGAAACAGTGATTTTTCTACTGAATTTTTGGGTGGCCTGATTTTTGAGTGTTTTATGATTAGGAAATAGTACCACTACTAATGTAAAATCTATCTGATCTATATTATTATTTACAAGTCTTTTTACACATTTTTTGTGTATATTTATGTCACATACTTCTCTAAACTCTAAGATCCTTCAGTATGGGACCTATGAATATATTTTCTTTCTTTTTGTTCTTCCTGTGCCAATGTACCATCTTTCATGTTGTAAGTAATGCTTATTGACTAATAGATACACAGGTATGCCAAGTCCACATATGATGCCCAGGCTTTGTAGTACAAGAGAAAGGAACATTGCTTTATCAAGACTGATTTTTGCCTTTGGCTAGTAGACTCACCCGAATCTAAAAGAACCTGGCAAAATCTGGCTGGGGTGGAGCTTTAGAAGACCATGTACATATATTCTGTGTATTGATTATTAGATATTTAACTCCATACTTGTGAAGTTTTGACTGAACACAAGGGTCTACCCCACTAAGACTGGTGTTGGCTCTGTGCCTCTTTTTTTTTTTTTTTTTTTGGTGCCACCTTCCTTTAGTGGAATGTTGCATATCCTGTGAGCACTGAGCAAACATTAACTATAGGTGATAGTTTTGAGGCCAACACATTCGAACTAGTCACCAGCTACCTTTCTCCAGGTCTCTTTTGCTAAAATGGGGACCTTTCCATTGTATGGCCGTGACGCTTCTGCATCCTGTTTATGGGCCCCAGATCCTGGGTGTGCAACCACACACGGTGAGAGGGGAAGAGGTGACGGTCCAGTCAGGGGTTAGGATTGCACACATCTGTCTTTCCTTACTACACGTTTTTATTTTTGTTTGGTTTGCTTGTTTAGCTTTTCGTCAGACTCTCTGTGGCACAACTGAAAACTATTCACAGCGACTTTCCTCACGCGCACAGCATCATGAGCATGGACGCAAGTCAGCCTTGTAGGTGGAGTTTCCTCTCTGAAGAATGTTCACACACCTGAACTGAGGTTAAAATGAACATAAAAGATAGATATGAAAAGTACAGATAAGGTGAAGACAATACCCAAAGGGGCTGAAAATAAGCCTCGAGGA
Organism: Herpailurus yagouaroundi; assembly: GCF_014898765.1. Taxonomy (NCBI): domain Eukaryota; kingdom Metazoa; phylum Chordata; class Mammalia; order Carnivora; family Felidae; genus Herpailurus; species Herpailurus yagouaroundi. The sequence goes on along the minus strand of NW_024412412.1, from coordinate 24,959,299 downwards.
CACATGAGCCAGTAGAAGAGAAGCTCACTCACTTTTTTTTTTTTTTCCAACGTTTATTTATTTTTGGGACAGAGAGAGACAGAGCATGAACGGGGGAGGGGCAGAGAGAGAGGGAGACACAGAATCGGAAACAGGCTCCAGGCTCTGAGCCATCAGCCCAGAGCCCAACGCGGGGCTCGAACTCACAGACCGCGCGATCGTGACCTGGCTGAAGTCGGACACTTAACCGACTGCGCCACCCAGGCGCCCCTCACTCACTCATTTATGACTCACTCTGAGCCAGGTTCCTCCCGCCACAGAGATTTCAGTGGATTCCTGGCTTCTATTATCCCAGCTTCCCAGTAAACAGGTTCTCACATTGGTTATGTTAGGAAATTATATGGATTGATGGCTTGTCAATAAGCTTAAACTTTTAATTTTTAAAATTTTAATTAACCTTTTAAATTTAATTTTTAATGTTTATTATTTTGTAAGTACCAAATTGTTGTTTTTCTACCGGCAAGTACCTAGTTTAGTTTTAGCTTAAAAAATATTAATAAATGACAGAAGATAAACCAAGTGTCATTTACTTCTCTGAGTCAACCCTAATTCTGAAGCGTAATTTTTAACAAAAATGATTTTTACAGCAATAAAAAAAAAATGTCTCTCAACAATTTTTTTTATTTAAAATTTTTTTTTGATGTTTATTTATTTTTGAGAGACAGAGAGACAGAGTACAAAGCGGGGGAGGGGTAGAGAGAGAGGGAGACACAGAATCCGAAGCAGGCCACAGGCTCTGAACTGTCAGTACAGCGCCTGACACAGGGCCCGCGAATGGTGAGATCATGACCTGAGCCAAAGGCGATGCTTAACTGACTGAGCCATCCAGGTGCCCCATCTCTCTCAACAATTTAAGCTGAGATCTTGTGAGTGGTGGCTACCTTTTTAAAAGGACACTTTCTTTGCTTTCACATGGAAAATAATTGCTAGGAGAGAAAAGATGACCTTCTTGTGGGCAGCAATTCCAATCTGTAGGATTCCCTTTTGCTCAAATTTGATCAGTGCCATGAAGCCATGGCCTCAATGCACGAAGAACAAATTCTAAGCATCACGGTATTTTAAGAAGTCTGGCTCAGTAAAAGGTGACATTCCAATGAAGGCTGAGAATAAAGCATGTCCAAACTGAGGACTTGTTATGAGGATTCATGTTCTTTTGTTAAAACACCTATTGTTTTGGAAGATCAAGGAGAGAGAGATCTATATGCCTGATTTTGTTGCTTGACTGAATTCTGTTTACCATAGAATGTTTTCAAATTTAAAATGTCTGTGTCCTAATTCAGAAAGGATGCAGACAGAAATATCAACATTCAAAGAACCCCTCCCAAAACCAAAAAGTTATATAAACCCTAAAACTCAGGAAGTTCCACTTTCTGTTTAAAAATACAACGTATTTTTTTGAAATTTCTGATATTTCAGAAGCGCAAATATTTTTACATGACAAAAAAAGTAAAATATTGATGTTGGCATTAAGTCAGGACTTGCTCCTTGTTTTAAGTGGCTTTAATATTATCCTTCCTGTGCCTTATTCTTTTTTGTTAATCTGTTTCTTGACATAATGCATGGAGAATGTGGCCACAGTACCGCGTGTGTAACTTCTGAGGATGAAGGCTCAAACCATGTTAGGTTGACATCAGCCTCCATAAAACAACAAAAATTGTTTTAAACTGAGTTAGCTTCAGCATTTTTAATGACCACTAAGTCACACGACAGTAAAACCCCGATTGACCAGAAAGTTTTGGAAACAGAACATAGGCAGCATTTTTTTTTTCCTTCATGTAGCTTTAAATTTCAAAAAAGAAAACGTTAATTTCAACCACTGTTGAAAATCGTTGTAAAGTGGACTAGGATATTTTCCCGCCTTAGCAAATAAAGCATAATGGGCACAATGCGATCTTTTTTTAAAGACTTAGGTTGATGAAGTGCCTCCAGCTTCCAAGGGTCTAAGCTGCACACCTCCCCCTTTGGTTTCAGCAAGTACATGTGGAAAGCACAGGGCCAGCGGGGCACACACAGAATACCCTGAAAGCTGTTCGAAACAGTAAATATAGGTGATCTTCTTGGGTTTGCCTTTTCTCGGAAGTGTAAATTATGGGTTACTTGATTCAGCCTATCAATTAACCCAGGTTAATTGATATTTCAGGGAATTAAGATAGTTTATTTAGAACAATATATTTAAATATGATCTTTTTGGAATTATATCAAGTCTCTAGTGAAATGGGGGGATGCTGTGATTCTGCAATCTGTCCAGAAGGTTACAAAAATGAGGTCTCTGTTTATCTTCTTGAAGGGAGAGGAATGGATTAAATCACCTCTATAGAATTTCTATAGCACTGGGATTCTGGAAAAGTTAAGTAAAATAACTAACTTTATTTAGTTTTCTAAAATTATTTTCTAAAAGTATTTTCTAAGATTATAGTATTTTTTACATAGCACATATTACTACTTTACCTATAATTGAAAAAAAGTATTTTGTTATCTATTATTAAATCCATGAAAAATTCTTACACAATATCCTTTCTTACCAATAATTTTCTTTGAGATGAAGAATAAAAATTTTCTAAGACTCAAAAACTGCTCAAAAGGAGGAATTTCAAGCTTCAGAGAAAAATGGGTCTCCAATTTGTTACAAAAGTGTCCTTCACATCTTCTCTTCCCCCATTTAAAACACCACTTTATTAAGATTACATAAAACAAAATGCAGAGCAGCTCAAGCTAAATTTGAGTTCCTAAATGGTCCAAAACAACTTACTCTCCTTCTTTATCTATCACTGATTTGTCAGCTACCTGCAAACACATTCATTTTATTATGTTTTTCTTTAGAGTAAGAAACTCAATGTAAGATCTTTGCAAGCCCAGAGTTAGACACAAAACACTTTTCAAACGCCTTCTCTGTGCCAGCTCTAGGACTGGGAAAAGAGGAATGAACAGAACCAGAAAAACCCCTTCTCTCATGAAGCTAACTTGACTGTTGGGTAGATTGACTAAAACCATGAAAAAAAGGAAGGTGATGTCACATTCAGATAAAGGTGAGGAAGAAGATAAAATAAGAACATGTGTTGGTGAGTGACGGAAGCTTGGAGAGGGAGTAGAAGGTGGATTTATCCAAAGGAATGGGGGAAGTTAGCTCTCGTGGAGGTGATTTTGAGTTGCCACCTGAATAGTGAGGAGAGAGCCCTGCACAGACAGCGGGGAGAGCATGAGCTCTGGGTGCAAAGTCCTCGGAATGGAAAGGAGTTCTGGTGTGCTTAGAGGACAGAGGTAAGGCTAGAGTCACTGTGGCACAGTGAAAAAGGGGAGGATAGAAGGAATGAAGTCAGGCAGAAGGGCACAGGCCAGACCTATAAGTCCTTGTGAACATTTTATGCTGGTTATAATGGGAAGCAGCTGGGAGGGTTTAAGCAGGAAGAGTAGCTTGATCTGAGATGTGCGTACATGCTCTTGGCTTCGATCTTATCTTTTTTATTTATGAGAATAACAACAACACTTGCACTTGCAGTGTTGCTGTGATGAGTAATGAGGAAATTTGACAACACTGTGTGGTATGCCACCAAAATGCAGACTGGTATTGCTTATGACATTTATAGTGCACCTCAAAAAGACAAAATCAAAACAACACTGGGGTCGGATGTGTCATTTTTCTAACATACTTTAGATATAAAAATCATTGAGTAGAAGCAAATGATTTGCTAACTAATCACTAAAGATAAAAGAGATAAACTGGAAATATAAACACTGAGCATGCAAAAACAAAATCAATTATTTCTGGTCAGAGGCCAAAAGAAAAAGTACACTCTTCTTCCTGGAGGAAAAAAATAGAGATAGAATGAAGACTTTTTCAAATACTTGCTTGACAATACCTTTATTGTAGAACTGAATTCCAGAATATTATGAGAATATTTAATTTCCTTTTATTTCTGCTAAGCTAAAATCTTGATTATGTATCACATAAAAGGAGGTCTTTATTAAAGAGTATTTTATATGGGCATTATTTCTACAACACACATTAAATATTGGCAATATGGGTTTTGAGTTCAAGTAAAGATACTTTGATTCAATAAGGATTAGTTTTAAATTAAATAATGCATCATCTGCCTCATTTCAGAATGATGAATTACCTCATTTGTAATTAAGGATGGGTTCATTCATAGTTGGTCCATAAAATAATTGGTCCAATATTTTCAAAGGTCATGATGCAGGGTAATAACATATTCTAGGAAATTTGTATTTTCTAATTATTTTTAATGTTTTGATTTAATAATCATATGAGCATCATGGATGGTAAATAGATGGAAACTTAAGGGGGAACATTCTGATGTCCCACCACATTGTTCAAATTTACTGCATATATATCAGAATTTAGGAGGCTAAGGCAAATCAAGAAAACTGAATTTCTAGGAGAATGTATATATTATTTTACATATATATACACTGTATATACATACATATGTATATATTATACATTACATACATTACACTACATGTATGTATATATACATACACAGTGTATATACGTATATACATGTTTATATATATATGTGTATATACATATATGCATATGTATATACACAGTGTATATGCTGTATATGTGTGTGTGTGTGTGTGTATATATATATATATATACACACACACACATATAATTATGCCTACAAAGCACCTTTCCCATAAACTTTGGTAAAATAAGACTGGAAAGCATAAAGTTATGATTAACAGAGATTCAGGCCAATAAAGAAAAAATATAGTATTTTTTAATGTTTATTTATTTGAGAGCAAGAGTGAGAGAGAGAGAAAGCAGGGAAGGATCAGAGAGAGAGGAAGTTACAGAATCCAAAGCAGGCTCCAGGCTCTAAGCTGTCAGCACAGAGCCCAATGCAGGGCTCGAACTCACGGACCATGAGATCATGACGTGAGCCAAAGTGAGATACTTAACCAACCGAGCCACCCAGGCACCCCAAAAACCTAATACTGTATTAACTAAATAGCTGAATTAAGCAAGAGTTTCTTACTGTGGAGAGTCCCATTCTTCTGACTATCGATATAAACTGCATGAAAAGAAATATTTTCCCATAATATTAACTTATATACAATTTTGACCAATTAGGCTTCTTCATTTATTCTTTCATCCAGCTAGTATTTACCGATCCCTTACCATATGTTGACTAGTATCCTGCAATGTCACCAGCCTAACCACATAGCTAGAGGAACTTCCTGTCTTGGTGAGATTGCTCGAACACCACCTTTGTGGCTGACCTGATGAATTTCAAACACAAACTGGCTGCAGTTTTGCCCTGACTTGCTTTTTGTCTTTAGTCAAGTCACGTGGCCTGTTTGCCCCTTAGGATCCACCTCATGGGAACTGAGATAATTCTCTTATCCAATTGGAGGCTTGTTGGAAGTTGAAGTGACATAACATATGTTTGAAACAGTTAAAAACAGAGTAACAACATCAGGTTCTTAAAAATCATTTTCGTTCAGCTAGAAATAATCGTTGGTTGACGCTCCAGCCACCGGTTCAGCTGAACTCTAACTCTGAAATCAAGGACGGTGGCATGGGAGTGGGCTCACTGATTTTACTAGAAGTCAGGAGAAATCACAGGGCAATTGGCTGCTCTAAAATAGAGAAATTGTCCTTAATGTGTCCATCATAACACATGCTCTAAGCATGGCAATGGAGAAAATCAATGTTTAGTGACCATTTGTTCTTTGCCAGTGCCTCCTTTTTGTGAAGACACAAAAATGAATGAGCCCTCATTCCTGACTCTAGAAGTTCAGTCCTGTGACATCCACTCCACACATGCACATATGTGTGCTGTGTAAGGAGGAGGAGTCAGATGATCAGGAGGGGCTCATCCTCTTCTAACATGCCAAGGATCTCCACCCAGATCACAGGGATGACTTACCAGCCTAACTGGCAACTGGTAACCATTAGCTTATTCAATTCTTGAAACAATGTTGTAACAATAAATAACCTTCATTGTTGGTTTGTGGAAATCAAGGAATTCCGCAGAATCAACAACTGTTATGAACATCTACAGTCTTACTTTTGTAAACTTTGTTTAGATGATTTTTTCACACAAAATATTTGTAAGATAACCAAGCAATTAAACCAAACACATTTACTGATTTGGATTTGTTTTTTGTTTTTGTTTTTGTTTTTAGTAGAAGCACTTCATGGGTTACAGTTCATATGTCTGGTAACAAGACAGGGAAATTTCTATAAGAGCAGATGAGTAGGTATTTGCAGAGTGGTTAATAATACATGAATGAACTTTCTTGTCAAATAGGAATTTTACACACTAAACTGCCGTTATCATAGAGTTGTTCTGAGGTTAAAAGACAATGAAATGATGCATATAAGAACAATTTTCCCGAGTGCCTGGGTGGCTCAGTTGGTTGAATGTCTGACTTTGGCTCAGGTTATGATCTCACAGCTCATGAGTTCAAGCCCTGCATCACTTAGAGCCTGGAGCCTGCTTCAGATTCTATGCCTCCCTCTCCCCCTTCCCCATTCACTCTCTCTTTCTCAAAAATAAAAACATTAAAAAAATTTTTAAGGACAATTTTCAGAGTTAAAACAGCTATACAAAGGGATGAATGTAGCTTAAATGATTTAGTAATTGGCCTCCAAGTCAGAGAGGGCAAGGCACAATCAGTGTGTGACTTTTCTGGCCTTTGGGGACAACCTTTCTAGGGTACAGTATTTATAAGACAGAGTTGAAGCATGTGAAACAGTTAGCAGGGTGCCAGGCAAATAACAAGTGCTCCAGAAACAGCATTATCCTTGTAATTCTCTAGTTTCAGTTTACCATCTTTCCTTTCTAGAGGGTCTGTCTTTAGGAATGATCACATCAGACAACGGATCACAGTTTAGTATTTCAGATGTTTTGTTAATATTTGCAGATGTGTTTAAATCACACTTGGTTTCTGGCTCGATACAGAGTAGAGATGCCCTATCCTTGTTTCAGTTTTGAAATCAAGAGAATGGATTGCTTTCACCCCCAGAAAATTTTCTTAAGTATCAGAGATTATTCCTGATTTAAATTTAAAAGCCTATTTCTACAAAAGTAAATCTATAAGCACATAGAGCAGAAACTGGGGCCCCCAGTTTTTGAACCCCTATAATTGCATGCCGAGTTTATTTGTGCATGTGCACGTTTATTTCTTAAGAAAACAATCTCTAGCTTTCATTAAATACACAAAGGAACCGTGATTCTCTCCAAATTAAGAATTATTGGTATAGAAAGTCTATAACAATTATAATTTATGATGTGTTTCATTCATGGCTCAAGGGTTCATATTAATTTTTCCTTCTTTCCTTTTCCATTCACTTAACAAATATTGCTTGAATGTCTATTATGTGCTTGGAGCAACAGAAATATAGCAGTGAATAAAACATATAAAATCCCTGCTATTCTCATTGGACTCATATTCTGGAGGGAGGAGATGGACAAAAAGCAATGATAAAATATAAGATCAGCCAGAAAAGCAATTAACGTAACGTAGTAACAAGTGTTATGAAAGAAAGCAGAGTTTGCGGTAGAGTGTAATAGGGTAGAGTCTCAGACGGGGGCTCAGGGAAACCTTTCTGGTGAGGTGTCCTCAGAGCAGACACCTGAAAGAAGGACAGGAAGAGCCATCCACATATCCTTTAAAGGCATTCCAGGTATTCAAAAAGGCTAGATTTCATCTTCAATGCTACATATTGACCTTTCTCTTGAATATAGTCCTGCTAACTTTCTGCTACTCCGTTTTTTGGTTGTTTTTTATTTCTTAGGCCCAATGGATGTGAATTTCTGCTATTTCCTTTCCTGCTAAATGAATGAGTCTGACTGGCTGATTGCTTAAAATGTAAACACACTGCAGTACGTGTTCTTGTTTTATTATTGTTGTAAACTACATGTTTCAAAGGTCTTCCAAATCCAGTAACAATCTGACCAAATCCATAAAGTCCATAATTAATACATCCATCAAAGATTCACAAAAAAGTAAAATGTATCCTTTGCTTCTGAAGTGCTGGAAATCTCTTCCAGTGATATACAGTGATATACTTCTTGGAATGCTAAACTCTGCTCTATGGCTGTATCCAATTGTAGGTGAACTATTCTTGTTCTTTGGGGGTGGTTTTACCAACACCTGCGTCTGTCTGAAGATTTACAGTTTCCCTATGACAAAGGCATATTTTCATCAAGCTATAGGGATATTTAGGATCAATATCACTCCCTTGAGACTCATGCTGGAGGAAATATTGTGTTTAGTAGGATCTGAGTAAAAACAATGGGTATAGGATCACATTTCAGCAAAAGGACTGTTTTTCCTGTTGAACCAATTTCTATAGCTTATAATTGTAACACCCTACAAAATTAGTAATTAAACAAATACCAGAGAAAAAAAGAAAGGAAAGGAAAAGAAAGCCCTCAAGTAATTGGATAGCTTGACACATACTATCATATAAAGCAGGACCTCTGGGAACTGTCCTGTCTCTATTGTCTTCTGTAAAACTGAGATGATGTTGGGGATGCCCAGGTGGCTCAGTTGCAAGTGTCTAACTCTTGATTTTGGCTCAGGTCATGATCTCACCGTTTGTGAGTTCAAGCCCCACATTAGGCTCTGTGCTTGCAGCATGGAGCCTGCTTGGGATTCTCTCTCTCCTTCTTTCTCTTCCCCTCCCCTACTTGTGCGCGCGCTCTCTCTCTCTCTCTCTCTCTCTCAAAATAAATAAATAAACTTAAAAAAAATACTTAAATAAACTGAAGAGCCTGATTGGGATTCTCTCTCTCCTTCTCTATCTTCCCTTTCCCTATTTGTGCTCTCTCCCAAATAAATAAATAAACTTTAAAAATATACTTAAAAAAAATTAAATGAGCTTGCAGACAGAATGAAGTTGGTGAACCTGTAATCAGCTGTGTCTCTTGTACCTTGAGTGTTGGCACATGCTGTGCCTTTAGCTTAGAGAAGGTTCTTGAACTCTAGCATGCATGGGGAGCCCCTGAAGGGCTTGTTGAGACACAGGTTGCTGGGTTCCAGCCATAGTCTCATGGGTCTCAGAAGTTTTGATTTCTGATAGTTCCTAGGTGACGTTGATGCTGTTAGGCCATATTTTGAGAATCGCTGGCTTAGACAATTCCCAGATAGCTCCTGACTGAAGCACCACAGGGTGTCATGGCAATTGGAATGTTGTAAAGAATCATGACAGATGGCCTTGAAGCAGGGCTGGCAAGATGGTGACAGTAATAAGTGAAAAAGGCAGGCTCATCCTCCTGGTATGCAGCTGCTGAGATGCAAGATACTTTTCAAACATTGTATAGCTCTTAGGTTGGTGCCCCAGGGAGGAACAGGCCCCATCAAGGCCAGCCAAGAACAGACTGATTGCATCTGTACCCAAAGTGTAAAGGACCAAGAGTCATCCATCAAATTCTCTAATCACATGTGTACACGAGATCAGCCAAGTTGTCAGCTAAACAATCTTTCAATAAGTAAAATAATAAAATACCTAAACTTTAAGTCATTCTATAAGCCAGGTAGTATTTGCTTTAGCAATAAACAAACTCTTTAAATTGAAATATATAAAGAGAATACGTTTGGTGAGTGTAAATTGAAGGAGTTAATCTGCTTTCACTCTGTGAATTCTAAACTAAAAACCATTTAAAATCATAAATTAATAAACTAAATATGATGGATGATCTATGACAAAACAAGTAAAGGCCTACTCTTCCTCTCTGAGGGCATATTAAATATGAAGTAATACATGACAAGTAATCGGAACTACCCTATTTACAATTTAATTTACTATGATTTGCAACTTAATTTATAATGAATTTACTATTTAATGCAGATGCTAAGAAACTATTACTTCATATTTCAGGAAAAATGTTTGAAAATACATGGCAAATATGGAGGAAACTCTGGAAGATTCTATGTGATTAGAATGGCAAGAAAAGTGACTGGTTTGGTCAAGCAAGAGATATGTGATGATAAGTGTTATGTGTTAAGTTGGCTAGTCTTTGGTACCCAGTTGTTTGGTCAAACTCAAGTCTAGACATTGCTGTAAAGGTATTTTTTTTTTCAGATGTGACTGACATTTAAATCAGTTGACTTTGAGCAAAGCAAATTATACTTCATCTGGGGGATAGGCCTCTTGAAGACCTTAAGAGCAAAGACTGAGGTTTACCAAAGAAGAAGGGATTCTATCTTAACACCACAACATAGAAACCTTGTCTAATTTTCCAACCTGCTACCTTGTGGAATTTGGACTTCAGACTGTAACGTCCACCCTTTCTTGAATTTCCAGCCTGCCAACCTGCTTTACAGATTTCAGACTTACCAGTCCCCACAATCATATGAGTCAATTCTTTAAAAGAAGTCTTTCTCTGTCTCTACCTGTGTCTATCTCTCTATCTTATGTCTGTCTCTGTGTCTTTATCTCTCTGTTCTGTTTCTCTGCACAACACTGACTAATACAGTGTATATCAAAGACAAGACCAGACTAATCGGAGTAGAGGTATTAAACTCAATTTTTAATGTGACTATGGTGAACTCAACAATCATTTTTACTTTGACTACTTGAAAGTGATTTCATTTCCCTTTTTTTAAGATTTATTTATTTATTTATTGAGGGAGAGAATGAATGAATGGATGAGAGCACACATATGGGAAGATGAGGAGCAGAGACAGAAGAAGAGAAAGAGGATCCCAAGCAGGCTCTGCACTGTTAGTGGGAGTCGAATGCAGGGCTCAGTCCCATGACCCTGGGATCATGACCTGAGCCAAATCAAGAGTCGGATGCTTAACCGACTGAACCACCCAGGAACCCCATCATTTCCCTCTTAATTCCCATTGTCCTCACCCTTAATGTACCAAAACAGCATAGGTACTTATTTTCCATATGTAACTGATATTTCTGTGAAGCACGTTCATGTGTGCTTTCTATAATTTCCTTTGGTTGAAGATGCAAGGAGAGGTGAATTTACGATTCTTTGGTGATTTGAGGAGTTTGAGGGATTGGGTAAGTCCACTATTGTGTTTCCTCCAGTTTCATGTTGTTATCAGTGCAGCTACACCAAGTGACTATTCTGACCAGAAAGTGATGGCTCAAGGCCTGAGACAAGAACATCATGTACAAGGCTGCCGTTTGCACAACTCCTGGGATTATGCAATGTGGTGTCCCCAATCAAGTATGTTCACTGAGTGGAAAAAAGCATTAAAACTGCATGTCTCTCTGTACATTTAGAGATAAAATATCCTTTAATAAAAGTTACAAGATTGGGAAAGATTTATTGTCTAATCTGTGCAAGGCACTATGCCAAGTAATTTAGATATCAAATCTTTCTTGAAATTTAAACATGTCTGTTAGGTAGATGAAGGAGGAGGAGGAGAATGATTCCCATCTTCTGGGTAAGAAAAAGAGGGTCAGAAATAATAAGTGACCTGCCAAAGTCAGGCTGTTAGTAAATGAAAAGGAATGATTTTAACTCATATTTGATTCTAAAACCTGTATTCTTTTCCTATACTGGATTGCCTTTAGGTGAAAGTTGGACTCTGGCAGTAGAGAACATAGTTCTAATGCCATTGGTTCAATGTATACATATACCCTCCTGATTTTTCTTAGAGAGGTACCTTTTCTAGACATTGGTCTGAAAATAAATCTACAGTAGGTGAATCCAAAGTCAATATTTCATATTGTTTGCACATGCTTATGGACCCAAATTTTATACTTAGTTGCATAAGTGTCCAGAATTGTAGCACAAATGGTCCAGGCCATCAAAATGTTTGGTTAGTAGTATTTCCTTTGGGAGAGTGATGAGGGTTTCTCAGAATCTTGGGATTTCTTTTGCTTTGATATTTTTTGAATTTATGTTATTATCGTATAAAATACTCATTCATCTACCCATTTATTCATTCAATATTTTTTGAATACTTACTTTACCAAAATTCTATATTTTATGCTTAGTAAAGCACAAAGATAAATTAGCTATAGGTTCTCCCCTTATAGTACTTTCAATCTAGAGGGAAGTTCTAGTAAGTAGGAAGACAGAGTACAGAGTGACAAGTGATTTTTGATGTCTTCCACAAAGCACTGCCAACAGTATAGTTCTTGCATAAAGGTGACAGAAATGGTTACCAGTGAAATAATGCACGAGGTTAGCCATTACCCCTTTATAGCAATCACAATGACAATGATGATAATAATACAAGTCAGGCTGACATGTCAGGAAAGCAACTATGGATAAAATCATTAGGGTATATTTTTTTCCCTTGGGGCTCAGAAGTAAGGGGGAGAATGGAAAAACCCATAGGAGTGGGTTTCACTTTGTGATTAGACATAGTTTGCATATGGTGTAAAAGGAAAAAATCTAATGGTGTGCACACATCTGACCTACCAGGTATAGTAAATTTCTAATTATTTAATTATTTTACCAAACTGGATCATAGGTGGGTAATGAGAAATGATTAAGTTGCTCTGGTAGACGGAGAAGGCAAATAGATATAATTCCAGAACAGTGAAGCAGAACAGGAATTTAGAGCCCTCGCTCCTCTCTTATTTGGCACACGAGGAGAGTGATCCTCAGAGGGGAAACACATCTGTCCACATGTGATAGAAGAATTGCTGGAAGAAACTGAGATAAAACTTGAGAGGAGAGGACACCTTGGGGACAGAACTTGTCACCCTGTTTATCCCTCCTCAACAATATCCAACTGTCATAAACTGTGTCTAACATGTCAGGAGTTGCTGTAGTAACAACCAAATAGAGAATTAAAAAGACCTTGATTTCAGTTCATCTAGAGTAAAAAGACAAAGTAATCATTGCAGAAAAAGTAAAGGAAATGGATCTCCTTGAAGGAGGAGTTAAAGGCAACCTTGGGAGGGAAAGAGAGGGAGGGAAGGAGCCAGGAGACAGTTCAGAGGTTGGGGGTTGGGGGGTGAGGGAGCTCTTGGGAGAGATAATCTACGTTATGGTTAATCAAGACATGGCTGAAGTAAGTTTTTCATTCACACTTTTGAACTCAGAAATGAGTTAGGGTAAAAAGCTAAAGGTTATCTTCAAAAGAAGGACTCATAAACCTTTGGTGGTGTTATGGTGTTATTCATATAAATAGTATAAAACCATTCAAATCTGTTATTTGGAAGTTTTGCACTGTGCATTTGCCATTATTATGCTACATAAGCTAGATACCTGTTACAACATTAGGAAATGACTTCACGAGAATCCCAGACATTGAGAAAAGCTCTTTCAAAATATGCCCAGAGTTCTGTACTTTGGGATTATATAGTGTTATCCTTGGAGAATATTATGTTACTCTCTACAACTTGGCTAAATTTTGAGTGTACATATTTTCTTACATAAAGAGATTCACAATAGCAGTTAAAAGAGTCTGTTTCAATTCAGCTTGAATTTTCAGCCATATTTCGAGTCGCTTGGCTTTGAGGGGAGAAAAATAATTCACAATCATAGTCTAAGATTTCAATCAGAGCAGGAATGAAATGTAGACTCGTCTGAATTTGTAAACAAGTTGTGGTCTAAATGTTCACTTTCAAGTCTGCTGTATGGAACTCTGAAATCATTTTTTTCATAGACAAAAGGACTGACGTGGTGGCTGGCCTACCAGGTCTGCTTACAAAATCCCTTGAAGCCATCATGTACATAAAGTTTAACTGTTTTTCTAGTTCTTTGTAACATGAGCTGAAGGTACAAGAACTTGATGGCAAAGTGCAGAGTTCCTTTAATGTAATGGAATCATTGATTTTCCCATTGTCCCGGCTGGGGATGTGTTCAGAAAGGAAGTCATGGAGTGGCTGGGTGGTCTTGTCAATGTAAACCCCAGTTCACACTCTCCTTTTTATTTTGTAGTCACCGTGATTGGTTTTTCTGGCTTCCCCTTTCCCAGGTGCAGCAGATATTTCTGACAAGGTTTTAATTCTTCTTGGATTCAGAACAAGAGGAACATACTTAAAACCAGGATATACTGCTTTTGGTATTTTATGAGTATTTCTGAAAATAAAGGGAGAAAAAAAATCAGGTGACTGATTTTTTTTAGTGCATCCCTTTCTCTCACTTTATGAAAAAAAAAAAACAAAATCACACTTTAATAACGGTGATGAAGAAAGCTTTATCTACATTTATGAAGAAAATCTAATAGATCCCCAAGCATGTCATCACTGGAGCTTACAGATGTATGAGTGTTCTGAGACCGAGAGCAACAGGGCTGGACATGACTGGAGTAGCCATGTTGGAGGCAGCAGCAATATATAGCCTTTTCCTCAGGATATAGCCCATTTGGGACTGTGCCTAGTGAGCAGATTTAACCCTCAGTGAAATCAGTTTGAGGGTTAGAGTTTAGTCCCAGTTACCAGAAAGCATACAGGGGAGGGAAGAAAGAAGCAAAGTGGCTGGAGTATGTCTGTGGCCACGTCCAGGATGTTAGGGTCATAAGCAAATCAGGAAGGATGAATAACTAACCTTGGTCCCTATCTTGTGGGTACCAAAGATGAGAAGATCATTTCTGCATATGAAGTATATACGAATAAAGAGATTTCTATGAGTAGAGTAGGGGCTCCTATGCCTCAAACAAGAGGGAATTAAAAACCAAATGTTTCCTGGAGATGATCTCACTTGCAGAAATACGGCATAAATGGGGGAGGAATAGAAAAAAAAGGTAGGTATTAAGGCAAGGAGGTAAGAGAACATGATCTCTGTGTGGTTGGTATGTGTGTGTTTGATGGTTAGGCACAAGCAGCTCCATGTTGTTGGAGTTTAAAGTACATTATGTGGTAAGGGGAGCAAAACCCAGCTAGAGAGAAGGAATACTTCGGGGCTGTGAGCCATACTAAGGAAGGTGGTTATTATTCTCTAGAGCATAGGGAGCTATTGAGTTCAAATGGAAGTGACATTGAGAGATTTGCATTTTGGATAGATGAATAGAGAGGTGTGTTGGAAGTAGATTTAAAGATGACAGACTGGAAAGGATACTAGTTAGGAGGCTGTTGCAAGAGTCTGTAAGAAAGGTGAAAAATACTTTATGAAGACTTTTTGTTAGAATATAAATAGTAGGAATGGAGGGCATGATTTCAAATTCAAAAAATATTTAGATACCTCTGATTAAATAAACATTCATTTAACTTAGATTTCCTTCACAAACATATTATAATAGTTGAAAAAAACAGAAGTAAAGAGAATATACAAGGGGAAAAAGGGAAAGGAAGGTGACAGGAAGACACAGAGATGTGAGTGATATCAATAACATTCCTACTCCAGAAAGATGAACTGTTTGTAGCTATGTTATAGGCTGTAGAAAGCTGTGGTCTCAGCCTTCTTGGGGGAAAATCAGTAAGAGGGAAACATATTTGTTGAGCTAAAAAAACACCCTAAAAATGCTCAGGAATTGGGGGTACCAGTTATTCTGGAAGATTGGGACAGGCATATAGGGATAAAAAGAGGAGGAATGACTTTATATGTAGCAGTTAGATTCCCAGATCCTAAAGCCTAAGTTGTAGAGCCAGTTAACTGCCCATCGGCCATTTCAGCAGGAGACAGGAAGTTTGCTCTCTGGAAAAACTAACCTGGCAGGTTCTGGACCCAAGAATACTGGGCAGAGCTGAGGACAGGATGAGGGGCAGAAATAAAAATAGAGAGTAAGGGAAAATCAGCATTCCATAGCCAGACATTACCTAGGAAATGCTAGAGAATTTCCTTCTCAAGGAACCTGTCAGCTAAAGAGAGAACAATAGACGTCAATATTTGAAAAACTTTTCAAAAAGACTTGGGTCTCAACCAGATTACTAGCCATCAGTACCAGTCTCCCATCCCTGTTCCAATGCACAACATCCAATTATTTTTAGTGGTTTATCTTTATACATAAACAGAGCCAAAGCTCACCAGACATATAGGAAAGGCTGATAATATGAAAGGCAAAACAAAAAAGAATACATGCAAAACACAAAATTTGGAGAAAACAGAAAATGCAAGGCAGAAAAGAAAATGCAAAGGAAACCATAATTAGAATCAATATAAAAGTAAGTATAAAGAATCCCATAATAAGACCAGGATGCCACAGAAAAGGACTATGCAGAGACATGAAGGGTCATGGGTATTTCTTTTTTAAAGAAAAATTCAAAAATTCAATAGAGGTTTTGGAAAAGAAGTTAGTATAAAATTTCTCAGAAAAAAGATGAAAAATAATGAAGACATAGAAAATGGAAGTCAAAGGTTATAAAAAATAGAGGATAAGTCCAAGAAGTCTAATATCTATATTGTAGGAAATATGAAAAGGGCATACAAAAAAACAAGAGAAAGAAATTATTTTCAAAAATGCAAGAATATTTCCAGAAATGAAAAAGATGAGTTTTCAGATTTAAAGGATAAACAATTGACATAAAGTAGAGAAAAAAAGGGAATAGATTAACACTAAGGCATATCATTGTAAATTCTCACTACATTAGAGATAAGTAGAAGAATCTAAATTTTTCATAAAGTAGGTGAAAACACATCATATATAAGTTGAGACTCAGAGACACTGGCCTTTCTAAGAGCAAAACTGTAAGCTAGAAGGCAATCAACTAATGTCTAGAATTTTTAGGGAAACTAATTTCTAACCTAGAATTTGATACCTAACTAAACTATCAATCTGGTATCCAGGCAGATTAAAAGCAATTTCAGATGTGGAAATTAATTTCAAAAATTATATTCCACGCACTGTTTCTTAGTCATTGGAGAAAACTGCTCCATCATGACAAGGAAGTAAACCAAAATAGGGAACGATGAATGAATTCTAGGAAACAAGGGAACCAATCCAGGATGAGCCAAAGAGAATCATGGTGACAGGTTGACAGCTGGAAAGAGGGATAGATAACAGTCCACAGAGAAGCAGAAAAATGTAAAGCACGATGAGAAATATCCTCAAGAATAACATAAATTAAGACAAAACAAACATGATAGACCACAAGATCAGTAATATCAACATATTGAGAAAAGTTTAATAGTTCTGGCAGAGAGTTTGGAAGTGAATAAGTGAAATGACTATAGAAAATAAGCTCTCCCTCAAAGGAAGCAACTAAAAGGAAAAAAAAGTTCAAACAAGAGAATACCATAATACAATATAGTGTGTGTGCATTTGTGTGCGTGTGTGTGTGTGGTGTAGGAGAGTTTAAACCTTTATCTTTATTAGCTGAATAACAAAATGGGAAAAAACAAGAAATATCAGTTAAATATGTTACTTAGAAATATAGAAGTATATATTGGTAGAAGCAGCAAACAAATAAAACCAAAACCAAAATAAAACCCGAAAATAACTGCTCTGAGAAGTAGAAAGCAGGAGATGAAAGAGATGGAGTAGGGTTCGCTAATTTTTGTTAGACACAGAAACAAAAAAGGAATAAATACTATAAAGAAAAAAGAGGCCAAGGATCTGGATTTGATGTGGACAGGGTAAGTGGGTGAGGAAGGAGAGGAAACCTGAACAACTAGTTTTCTAGATGAATGATCAGGTAATCTGAAGCTGACTATGGGAAAAGAGGAGGCATGATGGCAAGAGATATGGGGAGGAAAAAGAAGATATGCTGCATTTCACACATCCTGAATTTGAAGGTGGATGTAGCCTCAGAATGACCGGATCTAACTGTATCAGGACTCTCTCTCTCTCTCTCTCTCTCTCTCTCTCTCTCTCTCTCTCTTGTTTGTCTTTGGTTTGCTGACTTTAGTCTTTGACACCAGCTTCTTCATTCGGTGGCAATATTGCTGTAAGCATATTAGGAGTTTTAATTTGTGACCAGAAACTAAAATAAGCAGTCTTGTCTGGCAGGTCCGAAAAACTCTGGAGATTGTTACGAAGATCCAAGCTAGATCACGTGCTCCCCTCTGTGGCCAGAGGCTGGATCTGTTACTAGGAAAAGGTGTCTGGAGGAGAAAAGCACTACCATACCACATCTAGAACTTTTCTTAAAATTTGTATTCCCTTTCTTTCAAGGCCCACCCCCAAATGTACCCTAATGATAGATGTTATAACTACTTCAACTGGCATTCATTTAGCCTTCCTCATTAATATGCATTGCTTTATTACTTGTATGTCCTTTATCATGTATGGCACTTAGCTGAAATTTTTTATGTGTGTATATTGTATTTCCTCTCCAAGATTTTAAGATTCTTAAAAAGTGTGAAGTGTGACCATGAAGAAAAGCACCAGAAGGATTATTTCTAAATAAGAATTATCCATGTTAGAATAGTAAGCTTGGAAGAGTGAAAGCTTCCATGATTCTATTCCCACCTTACCCAAAAGGCCCTCTTTATAACTGTTTTCAAACTTCATACTCATTCTTTTGGTATCCTCTTTGTAAGTGTTTTCAAACTGTGTACTCATTCTTTTGGTATCGTTCTTTGGAATATTTTTCCTGTTCAAGATAATTATATTTTGAAACAGTCAAATCCAATAACAAGTTTCAAAGTTGATTTTTGATACAAATATTGGATTTTGATTTAGATTTTTGTAATGGACAAATTTAGGGACAGTTTTCATGAATAAAATAGGTAACCATAGTGTGTGGTGATGTCTTCTCCCATGATTTGTAACTTGGCTGTAAAAGTCTTTCCAAAGGAGTCCCAAATGTTTTTATTTTTATTTTTATTTATTTTTTATTAAAAAAATTTTTTTAACGTTTATTTATTTTTGAGACAGAGAGAGACAGAGCATGAACGGGGGAGGGTCAGAGAGAGGGAGACACAGAATCTGAAACAGGTTCCAGGCTCTGAGCTGTCAGCACAGAGCCCGACGCGGGGCTCGAACTCACGGGCCGCGAGATCGTGACCTGAGCTGAAGTCGGCCGCTCAACCCGCTGAGCCACCCAGGCTCCCCTCAAATGTTTTTATTTATTTTTTTTTTTAATTTTTTTTTCAACGTTTATTTATTTTTGGGACAGAGAGAGACAGAG
Organism: Herpailurus yagouaroundi; assembly: GCF_014898765.1. NCBI lineage: Eukaryota > Metazoa > Chordata > Mammalia > Carnivora > Felidae > Herpailurus > Herpailurus yagouaroundi. The sequence goes on along the minus strand of NW_024412412.1, from coordinate 24,940,347 downwards.
CATGAACAGGGGAGGGTCAGAGAGAGAGGGAGACACAGAATCGGAAACAGGCTCCAGGCTCTGAGCCATCAGCCCAGAGCCTGACGCAGGGCTCGAACTCATGGACCGCGAGATCGTGACCTGGCTGAAGTCGGACGCTTAACCGACTGCGCCACCCAGGCGCCCTCCCCTCAAATGTTTTTAAACAATGAAGTTATGTATTTACTAAACATAAATGTAGCACTTATTGTGTTTTACATAAATTCATTTACATTCATTTATTCCTATAATAAACTAATGAGGAGGGTATTATTGTTGGCCCCATTTTACAGAAGAAGAACGTGAATCACAAAGAATTTATGAAATTAATGTCACAAACTAGGAAACAGAGTTGGGCTTCAGTCCCAAATCCATGTAGCTCACCATTGCTGATATGCTACACTATTGCTGTAATGTTAATTTTTCCAATAGAATCACTAAGAAAGGAGTTGCATGCTTATACCTTTGAGCCAAATCCATCCTTTCCAGTTTTCGTACAGTCTGTAAACTATATTATTTGATATATGAAAAACAGTGAAAGAGCATATATTTTGGCACATGAAAATGACATGAAATTGAAATTTTAGTGTCCACAAATAAAATGTTATTAGAACACATCCGAGTACACTGGTTTTTGTATTGTCCATGCTGCTTTGGCAATGGCCACAAAGCCCAAAATATTTGCTATCTGACCCTTTATAGAAAGTCTTTACTGAAACCTGACTTAGAAAAATTGTAATTCTCCGGATGCTTAGGTTCTGACACATTTCTCAAAAGAGATTACAAACAAATCCCCTTGAATTAATTTACATTAAATTAAATATAAATTCTTATTTCAAATTCTTTTAAATTACATTAATAACCATGCATATAGTAGCACATACCCAGTCATTCTTTAACAAACGTTTAATTCATATATGCCAGACACCGCCTGTAGAAAATTTTAAAAACACACGGAAGTATAAAGAGTAAAATAAAAACCTTTATTAATATCCTTTACAGTCAGTTCTCATGCTCCCCAAAACCATCTATGTAGTGCTTTGCATACCATTAAGAGATCCATAAATCTTTATTAGTAATTAATTTTGGGGTATTTTACACATAGAATGTGTTTCCCGTTAGGTGCTGAATGGCTCCATATGCTTATAAAGAGATAAAAGGAAATCATGCAGAGACAGCTTTCTGATGAAATAAATAAATAAATAAAACCTAAATGCAACTAGAAAGAGTTCATGGAGCATTGTGGTTGAGGGCAGGTCATGGAGCCAGACTGTCTGCCTTCAAATCTTGCTACACTGTTTACTTCCCGCCCAAGCCACATGCAGAAGCCCTCAGTTGGATGGATCACTTACTCTCCCTGGCTTCAGTTTCCTCATCTGTAGATGCATGTGTTTTTTAGACAAAAGGATCTGTAAGGTGTCAAGGATTTTATGAACACATAAGTTTGAAAAAAGGACCAGATATGACGGGTTTCAATTTTTAACATTTTTATTGAGACACTGTTTGGTGTGGTGTAAGATACCAAGCAGATAAGAATGAGGTCAAATAAATATTTACTGCTGGCTAAACATTAACCTTGCTTGGTAATATTAGATGAATTATCTTATCCTTCCTTTAAAAATAGAACATTCACTCCTGTGGATAAGCGTATCAGTCCATTTATTTTTCAAAGTAAAGTGATAAGTATATAATAGTAAAGATAAGTTGATACCTAAACAAATTGCCTAGAACTGTAGTTAAAGCTGAGTGATTTTTGTATTAAATCAAAATATCTGGAAATATCCATTTTATTCTTTAATTCAAAACATGATTGATTTAGAGATATGTAGAGATGGGCAATAGCCCACTTAAGATCAATATTTTTCATCTAGAGTTTTAATTTAGGATATTATACAGTTTTCATTTCCCAGATGATGCTACTCTTCCTTCTTACCTGTCCTTAACATAGACCACTTTCTCCTGAAGGGTGACTAGAGGCGGCTTTGCTCTTTAAGGCTGCAACCCAGACAGGTTATAGAAGTTAAGCCATGGGAGGCTTGCCCTGTTCGGTTCTTAGGAGAGTAACTCCCAGGGAGGGACAAGGAGAGGAAAGGGGCATTCTGGTGAGGGGTTGCAGAGCATCTAAAAAATTTCGTTGCCAACTATATATGTGGTATTTCTTCTGAGTCAGAGAAAATAAGTTTGATTTTATACTTAATACCTATAAAAAGTCTCACAACCTTTTATTGCTTATTTACTTAAAATAACAAAGGATTATTTTTCTAAAGTCCCTTCTAACTCTAATGTCCTGTACTACATAGCCAGTGGCACAATTCTTGATTTACTCAAAACTGGTTGAGAGTGAAATAGGCTAATAGGTTTGTCTGTGGACACATGCTTCTCCACATTTCAGCCTCTTGAGATTCTGCCCTCCAGCCATATTGAATTTCTTTTTGTTTCTGTAATTGGCTGTGCTCTTTTATTCCAGACCTTCAAACAATATGTTTACTCTGCCTAAAAACTCATTCCCTACGTCTTTGCTTGGCTAATTACTACTGATTAAAATTCCTTCATTTGACATAGTTACTGGTGCCTTATACATACCAACTTCCTTCCAGGCTTTCCTTAAGTAAACTTTTTCTAGAAGTTTCCTGGCCCTTCTAACTAGTTAGATGCTTTTGCCGCATGCTCCCATAGCAACCTGTACTTCTATCATAGCCCTTAGAATACTTTATTGTCTGCCATTGCCAATTCCATTGTCTAATAGACTTGACTGTGAGCTTTAGTGGAAGCAGAGAATCATCTCCACCTATGTCTATGCCTGGGGCCCAACACAGTATTTGGCATCAAGCAGCTGATAAAAGATACACGTTGGGTGATTGCCAAAATAATTATCAGAGTTTTCAGTATACACATGCATGTAAATAGAAGTCCTTTAGAAGTAAAAAAAAAGAAAAAAAAAGAAAAGAAAAAAGAAGATTTAAATAAACTTGTTTGGTTTGAAATTCACTTACGCACCAAGTCCATTAGCCCATTTCAGTTTGCCGAATGCCACTAATATTTAGCTCACTGATAAAGCTCAGAAATGTAGAAAATGAGAAGTTTTGGGGTCCCCGGGTGGCTCAGTTGGTTAAGCGTTCAACTACAGCTCAGGTCATGATCTCGCAATTTGTTAGTTCAAGTACCACATCGAGCTCTGTGCTGACAACTTAGAGCCTGGAGCCTGGTTTGGATTCTCTGATTCCCTCTCTCTCTGCCCCTCCCCCACTTGTGCTCTGTCTCCCTCTGTCTCTCGAAAAAATAAACAAATGTTAAAATTTAAAAAATAAAAATAAAACTAAAGATAATGAGAGGTTTAAAATCAATGATTATTCTCATTTCAAAAGAAATAAGACATCATTGGAAGGGTTGCATTTACAATCATCACATAGCTGCATGATCAGTCAAAAATGTATTATTTTCAGAAGACTGAGGCTACCCGGTGTGGCTCTCCAGGTTGCTCTGTCCACCGATTTATGATTTTCTGCCGTATCTTTACAAAAATGGCAACTAATGGTGCTGTTCTGAAGAGACTGGAACAGAAGGGTGCAGAAGCAGATCAAATTATTGAATATTTAAAGCAGCAAGTTGCTCTTCTTAAGGAGAAAGCAATTTTGCAGGCAACTTTGAGAGAAGAAACTTCCAGTTGAAAATGCTAAATTAAAGAAAGAAATTGAAGAATTGAAACAAGAGCTAGTTCAGGCAGAAATTCAAAATGGAGTGAAACAAATACCATTCCCAACTGGTACTCTACTGCAAGCTAATTCCACGGTTTCTGAAAAAGTGATACAGTCTATACCAATAAGAACTGTATCTTCTGGTGACAAAGAACAGATAACAGGAGGAAGAGCGGAAGAAAAGATGAAAGAGAAAATTGAAATGAAAGAGAAAAAGGAGAAAAAACAATCAATAGCAGGAAGTGCTGACTCTAAGCCAATAGATGTTTCTCATCTGGATCTTGGAGTTGGTTGCATCATTACTGCCAGAAAACATCCTGATGCAGATTCTTTACATGTAGAAGAAGTAGATGTTGGAGAAACAGCCCCAAGAACAGTTGTCAGTGGCCTGGTGAATCATGTTCCTCTTGAACAGATGCAAAATAGGATGGTGATTTTACTTTGTAACCTGAAACCTGCAAAGATGGGGGGAGTAATATCTCAGGCAATGGTAATGTGTGCTAGTTCACCTGAGAAGGTTGAAATCTTGGCACCTCCTACTGGGTCTGTTCCTGGAGACAGAATTGTTTTTGATGCTTTTCCTGGAGAGCCTGACAAGGAGCTAAATCCTAAGAAGAAGATTTGGGAGCAGATCCAGCCAGATCTCTGCACTAATGATGAGTGTGTGGCTACATACAAAGGAGTTCCCTTTGGGGTGAAAGGGAGGGGAGTGTGTAGGGCTCCAACTATGACCAACAGTGGAATAAAATAAAATAAAATAAAATAAAATAAAATAAAATAAAATAAAATACTCATTTACTGAAATACATCGGAGAAAACTTTAATAACAAGAAAAAGAAATATATTTGTCAAAAAATATTATTTTCTAGTGTTTGAAGTTGCCATAAAGAACTAAAATTTCAAATGTTCTAAAACTTGCAATCACATTTTAAAAATAGGTTTTGATACCTTAACTGAAACTTAAAAAATAGGTCCCATAATAAATACCATTTGTTTGATATCTGTTCACTCGGCTTGGGAAACAATAACAAATTCCAGAGACTGGGTGGCTTAAACAATAGAAATGTGTTTCTCACTGTTCTGGAGGTTAGAAGTCCAAGATCAGGGTCTAGCAGATTTGATTCTAGTGAGGACTCTTTCTGGCTTGCAGATGGCCATGTTCTTGCTGGATCCTCACATGGCCTTTCCTCTGAGTACACATGAGGGGAGAGCAGGCTCACTGGTGTCTCTTATATGACCAGGGCTCACGATTCTGACTTCATTTCATTGTAATTGCTTCCTGACTCTAAATACAGTCACATCAGAGGTTAGAACTTCAATCCATGAATTTGGGGCAATCCAACTCTGTCTGTAGCTTTATCGTCCTAGAATAACATTTTAAGTAATTCAACTTGAAGTCCTGGAAAGTACTCTTTTTTGCACATATAACACAAAGTCATATTGATTCATTAAAAAAACAAAAAGTCTCCCCATCCCCTCTACTAAAGCACTGATAGGATGATGCAAGGGAGATTATTCTGGAGTTTGGAGTAATAGTCACTAACTTGGCATTATCTTTACAGGAACTGATTATTATCTGGCCAGATTTTCATACAAAGCATTTCCTCTTGAACTTTTAATGTAGTCTCATTTAGACTTGCAGACCTGGTCATGAACTCAGAAATAGTCCCATTCAGCTCTTCATCTTAAAGATGAAGAAATCTATTTCCAAACAGGCTGTGTTGTCCAAATTCTTTAGCAAGTTATTCAAAGCTTTTCATGATTTGTCTCAATTTACATTTTATCTAAATTGTCCTTCCTTCTCCCGCACTGTATGTTTTCACCATTCCAGATTACTTGGCAGTTACCCTTCAAGGTCCTGCTTGAAACCTCTCCAGATGCTTCTGCCTACATTCCCCAAACAAAACTGATTATCCATCTCTGTCTCTTCAGAGTTTTTCCAAATGCTTGTATGTCATTTATCAAACTATATCATCGTAACTTGTATTAACTTATTTTCTCTATTCAATTTGAGCTTCTTGAAGTCAGCAACTGGGCTGTATATGCACCAGTTCTAACCTATAGTACAGGGCTTAATAAATGATTTCCAAACTTTATTTCTGAAGGTCACATGGCTAATAAGTAGTACATCAATAATGGAAATTCTGACTTCCTGACCAGTGCTCTTTTTTTACTCCTAGGCTACATTTCACTTTTAGGACAGTGCTGTTAGAGTTCTAGAAGGTCTTTTGAGTCCAATTACTTCATAAGCGTAAGTCAAAGAAGCCTCAGAAAAGTTCTTCCCTGAGTCAGAGATTACATCCTACCTTACTGTCTGATGCCAAAGTGTTTCAAATATGCCATTCCAGAGAAAACTGTTATATTTCTTCTTAGGCAAATTTAACCCAACTATTCAGCACCAAAAGTCAAGTCTGACATGGACTATTACGACTCCAGCTTGCAGGGGAACTATGCAAGGCCTGAGTGTGGTCACACTGTAAGATGCCTTATAGAAAAGTCACTGATGCCTCAAAGAGATTAAAGGTCAATGAAGTTAAGCCTGGGGCAACTGTTCTCTGAACTCTGGCACATTCTTACTGGTTTTCTGCCATTTTATTGTGTTTGGCCTTTCCTTTATGGTTTAGCATGGATTGTGAAATTCTGAATAAAGTTACAAGAAGACAGGTTGTTTCTTCTTTTGTGAGTCCAATCATAATTCTTCAGGATTTTCTTTCTTGAGAATTGTAATAGTTGAGAGATTTTTGTGACAGATGAGTTGAATTCTTACGAAAATTGGGATGAATGAAAACACCTATTTTTTTCCAATGCTGTATGAGTTACCCTGGATTAAAAACATACTACAAATTTTGCAATACTCTGAAGATGTGAAGAATGCTTGGAAGAAATTAGAAGAGGACCACTGGATAATTAAAAAAAAATATGTACATTCCACTTAGGATATAAATTTTATTAAAATACCTGTATGTATCTTCTCATAAGTTAGGTATTACCTTGAAAGAGATAAGAACTTTCTGAAAAATCCCCAGATACATCTTTAAATTTTTTTAATGTTTATTCACTTTTGAGAGAGAGAGAGAGAGACAAAGCACTAGCAAGGGAGGGTTAGAGAGAGGGAGGCACAGAATCCGAAGCAGGCTCCAGGCTCTGGGCTGTCAGCATAGAGCCTGACACGGGGCTCAAACCCATGAACTATGAGATCATGACCTGAGCCAAAGTCAGAGGCTTAACTGACTGAGCCACCCAGGCACCCCCAACCCAGATAAAACTTTAAAGGCTAATGTTATTATAACATGTTGCTTTATAACAAACATTCTTCTATCCACTTTAAGTTTTTCTGGAACTCACAGCTGTAAGTCAGTAGACATGTAATACGCAGTTGTTTTTACTTATAAACAGTAAAATAACCTGAAGAACATTAAAACTCTAATCAGATTTTCATCTCAAAATATCAGTTTTATTTCCTCCAGATCAGTGAGATTGCAAAGTTTAAGTGCCATCTTGGTAGAAGGATGAGGGATGGACTTTGGTTTGCATTTAGTCCAAAGCCCTTGATTTCTCAGGTAAGTATTTTTTTTTGTTTGCTTAGCAGCATGGACTATTATTAATTTGCCTCCTATGTTTTCTCCTGGCCTAAAGTAGGTGAAAGAAAAGTAACAAGAGTTTCCTTTTCCTTTTAAAGAATAAACATTAAAATATTTTCCCATTTTATCCATTATAGTTTCTCCTTCCCAAAGAACCCAATCACAAAATAGGATTTTAATACCTTTAAAAGTACAACATACAATTCCTAAGGAAGGAGCCAATAACAATGCTCACAGACAAGGGAAATAAAAAAGTGAGTATTCCCTTTTATCTGAACTCAAGCCCCCAAAATGGTCATTTCTTTTTTCTTTTTTATCTTCTTTGCTTTCTCTATGTGCTCATTGCCAAAGTTATCCAAGTTAAGGTTATGCTCCCCTGCAAGTTTGTGGATGATAGTCCTCTGTAACATTATTTGAAAGATAATGCTTATTTTATCAGGCAAAAGGAAAACAGTTACAAATGATCTTTTTAAACAGTATTTGTTCTCTGGCCTCTCTGCCATCTCACAAAACCTGCCCCATAAGCTGATCCGGAATTCCTGGTAATTGAAATGGCTTATTTTGTATCCTCAACCCATCAATTTAGTTTTATTGGGTAATGTTACGCTCAGGTAATGCTATACAAATCTGGGCAAATGAGTTTTACTTCAAAGACTTGGGACTCAGATTATAAGTGAAAAGAGCCCAGTTCTGCTGGTGACGTGCACCTGCTGATCTGCCTGAAGTTGATGTGGATCTCGACTCTCCGAAGGGGTGGAGCATACTTTCAGCCACTGCAGCAAAACACAACTCATTCTAAATGAAGCATCGGAGAGGAGAGCTCAGCAAATCCAGTGATGCTGAAATTTGTCTGGAACAGCAATCCTGAAGTCGGCTTTGGGACATCCAATAGTGCCTTCAATTATGTAAGGAGTTTTGCAAAATTCTTTAAGAAGTCTCAAAATATAAATTAACTAGTTATTACCAAAAAATGATATAAAATAAATAGCAGCCGTGCCATGATTTCAGGAGAGAAGATGGACAGTGTCACAAGTTAAGCAATGAGATATGATTGTAACTTGTAACAAGTTGGAAGTTTAAGTTCTAAAGCACTACAATATATATCAGAACATATGTGAAGTTTAATGCCATTCAGGTTGTTAGGGAATGAATAAACAGAATGTCTGGGAAACTGGGGATGCCATTACACTTGATGTTGTTCTACACAGAAATGGAATGGGACAACTGCTAATTCAAAAACTTCATATAAAGAGCTACTGCATCAACGATTAAAAGTGCGTATGCCAGATTCTACCTTAGGGAATTTAGAAAACATTCTCCCCAGTTTCCCCCATTTCTTCCAAAACTGGGGAGAATGCTTTCTTTGCCTATCTCCACATGAGACAGACAACCTGGGTTCAAAAGAGCTGGCGTGCCTAGAGGAATTTATTTCATGTTTCTGAGTACTAGTTTCCTCTTCTGTGAGACGGGAATAATAACATCCACCTTGTTGGATTATTTTGAGAATTAAATGCACATAAAACACTCAGCTCAGAACCCTGCCCAGGGTGACTATTCAACTCAGGTTAGTTTACCTGACAGTGGGTTACAACCCTGTCTGTACATAAGAATCCTGGAAAAAATTTAAATCTACTGGTGTGAGGGCCCTGTCACAAACCAGTTAACATTAGAACCTGGGGTTAGGGACCACATGCTGGTCTTATGAAAACTCCCCAGGAGATTCTAATTGCAGGGAGAGTTGCAAACCATTAAGCTATCCAATTAGTCCACCAGTGATTCTTAACCTTGGCTGTGCATTGAAATCACCTGGGAACTTAAAAAAAATACCGATGCCTGGGTTTCTGCTTCTGATTTAATTGGTAAAAGGCTCAGTTTGGGAATTGGCAGTGTTCACAGTTCTCCAGTTAATTCCTTTTCTTTTTTTATCTCACTTTATTGAGATCTGACTGACATAGAAAAAGCTGTCCATATTTAAGATATACAACTTGATGAGTGTAGAGATAGGTATACACCATAAAATCACCACCACAGTCAAGGCCATAAACATACCCATCACCTCCAAAAGGTTTTTCCACCCCTTTTATTTAGTTAGTTTATTTTTCCTCAGTTAATCCTAATGTGTTCCAGATTGAAGGCCACATAGAATCAGGAGGATAACACTTGCTCTGTGCATTCTGGTTGCACAGTGTGATTTCTTATCTCTTATAAATAGCCTAATTTTTCTGATTATGCAGGAAATCCACATATTAAAAATTATTAAATGCTAAAAATAATGAAAAAATAAAAATTCAAAAAATCCATAATCTCACTGCCCAGATATAAACATCATCAACAATTTGGTTTGTTTCCTTCTTGTATGCACGGTTGGGCTCATGCTATATACAGTTATTATATTCTTCTTCTTTCTTACTTTACAACATGAAAGTATTTTAAATGAAATTTAATACACATTTCAGGTGTCATTTTAAAGAAGTGGCATATACATAAAAAATGTCCTTTACACATTTTTATGATTTGCATATTTCAAAGAAAGTTCCAGACAAAGTATCTAGGAACCTTTTTGGCAAACTTCCCCTACCAAAATCAAATATCTCTCCTGGTAGGGTAGGAAGGAATAGACTCAAGCTTCTTAATCAAGGCAGAACTCAAAGGACTGAGAACAGTACTGCCACCCAAATTATCCTGATCAATCACATTTATCAGTAATCTTCTATAAGGAAGCAATGGCAGATGTTGGGCACTGGGCCAGGTAATGATTTGATGACTAGGTTGAGCTAAGATAGATTTCCAATAGTCAAGAAGGAAGAAGGAGGAACAGAAAATGTCCTAAAACCAGGGAAATAAATCTAAGCTCAGAGCCATAGAGCCACTGACACAATAGATGCTAACCACTGCTGACTCTGAGAAATCAGCAGAACTTTCCAGTTTCCTGCCCCCAAAGAGGAAAGTATGAAAAGGTGGCTAAAGTCGAATCTGTTTACAGGGCAGAGATGAGTTAGCACATATTCAGTCTATGGGGTTAGATTGAAGACAAAATCTGCAGGGAAGGTGAACATGATGGTGTTAGAGAACATGCAGCCTAACCTGCAAGTTACTAACTTGCTGCAAGTCTACCAGTAAAATTGGAGGAAGAGCCTGTGCTTTGGGGCATTGTCAAGTCTGGCTTGTGAAAATGTCTTTGACATCCTCCAGAGCGGAGGCAAGCCAGCATGAAATGAGAAGACTTTGTCTTGGTGCAGCCAGGTTTCTGGGCACTTTGTAAAGCTGGGAGGCAAGTGCCTGATAATGTAATAATTTCAAAGATAAACGTGAAGTTAGAGGTAAATTCTGGTGTAGGCTAACCTTTCCTGGATGCATTAGCTCACATCCCGTCCACTTCTGAACACGGGCATCTATTTCCCGAAATCCACGATTAATTATCCATTATCTAGTATTGTTGCATAATTTTTGAATGTATGTTAGTCTTGTTACCAAAACAAAACTATAAACAAAAGGAGGCGTGGAAGAAGGAAAGGGAACTTACATTATGTTTAGAATAAAACTCACACTTAACATCGTCTGCAGGCCCTGCAGGTTCACGGTGCACCAGCCACATTGGCCCCTTCCTGTTCCTTAAGCATTCCACACTCTTTCCTGTCTCAGGGCCTTTGCCCCGGACAGTTCCTGTCTAGAATTCTCCTCTCCTGGCTCTTTTCCTCCACAGGGCTGGCTTCTTGCCATATTTTAAATGTTCCAGATTCCTAGAGAGGACTTTCTAGACTGTCCTATCATATCAAAAGATGTACTCCCTCAGATCTCTGTTTTCTCAATGATATACTCTCCTGTTTATTTCTTTACCACCATTCATTCACTCGTTATTCTGTACTTGTGCATATCTGTCACCTCTGTGCATGGTGTGGGCATACAATAGTTGTTCTCTACCATCGTGGAGCCCACACTTTAGTGGGGGACATAAACATTAATCATACAGTCACACAACTAATTGCAAAATCCTAAGTCTGTTAATAGCTACAAATGAGAGCCTGAGGAACTGACCTGCAAGTATTTCACTTGGGATTTCTTTCCAGTTTGTTCTCTATCTTCCACTTGAATATTTGCTCCCTGAGGGCAGAGGCTTTGCTTTGTGTCTGCATGACCAGACCAAGCATGATGTGGAGACTTAACAAATGTCATCGAATAAATGAATGCTAAGCACTCACATTTACTCTTTCTTGTAAACTTCACGGCAGCCATGAGAACTATGTACAGTTATCCCTATTTTATGAATTAACAGCACTGAAGCTCAGATAACAAACTGGTCCAAGGTCATAAAGCTGGTAGCAGGACTGAAATTGAACCTGGTTGTTATTCCAAGGCTTTCTATTACACAAAGGGCACAGAAACGGCAAAGAATAAATTACTGTAAACTGCTTTACTAAACTGTAGAACTAAACTCACTGGTTAAATCATTTTCACATGTTCTCCCCATACAATCAAAATAAACAAACACACACACAAAACCCACCCCGCTATCATGCAAAAGAATCCTATAACTTCATTTCCCAGTAGCATTGCAGGAACAACCAAATCTAAACTCGTCAAGTATGCTCAAGTATTTCTCAGTGTTTGGTGATTGCAAAACTGGATTTCATTTGGATCTCTTTAAATTTGGCACCAACATGAGAGCTTGAAAGATCAAGAACAAAGATGTATGCTTGTGTGTCATTTGCCTTTCTTGGCTGAAGAAAACCAGGTACAAAGGTACCTGCTCTCTTAACTCTTTCTGAACTCTAAGAAGTTCTCTGAAATTTGAAAAGAATTCCTACAGTGGTCTCTTTGTTACTTATGACTTGAGTGTCAGCAGGGAGGAATGTGTGTGTGTGTGTGTGTGTGTGTGTGTGTGTACACATGCACAGGTGTGTATCTTGCTCACATGTATGCTCTTGTATCTCTACTCCCTGCCCCCCTCCCCCATCCCCCCGGGGATATGTCCTTCTAGATCTTGGATAATACAGTGCTAGAGTCCAACTTTAGAGAAAAGGTGGGAGAGTGAGTGAAGCCAGGGAACAGGTAATAAGGTGGTTTCTGGTCCATAATCTCAGAGCACATACTGAACTTTGGATGGAGCAGCAGCCCATCAACTTTTTCTTCTGATTTGCTCTCCTGTTTGTTCCTCCTCACCGTCACACATTATTTTTAAGTTTCCAGGCCTCTGGGTAATCCAACTGTAGACCCCCTTTTGTTTGGTGGCCCTGAGTCCTGGCACATAAATCTCTTAAGCTCACATGGGTTGCCTTTTTGGAATAGGGATAGGTGCTTTTTAAATTTATCATATGCTAGAACTTCTTTCCAAACCTTTCAAAGGTGAACCAAAAGTAAACACCTGTATAAATAAAAACATGTATATTTTAAGGGACATTGTCTCATATCTTTAATTCAAAACAATATGAACTGTTGTCTAAGAAACTCCATTGTCTAAGGTACTTGCAAAATCTCCTCCTCATATGTAATGAGCCTCATATTTTGCCAAGGACTAAACTCTTGGTATGTTTGAGATTGCATGGTAAATCTGTGCCCAAAGACTTTCAACACTTTCTTTAACTAGGACAAAGGCCTTCCTGTTCGGATACTTAATTTACACTTAATCCAATCTGTATTCCATTAGTATCATCCTTAGTAATCCAATTCCATTTTTAATTTCCATTTCATAATCTCTATCCTATTACTAGCCTTTACGTAGGTCAAGAGAATGCCCTGTAGGGATACCTTCATTGACATAAATGGAGAGAAAACCGCCCTGAATTAAACTGATTACCTCTGTCCTTTGGAATAGAAGCATGCTAGACTGTAGAATGTAATCAGTCAAGTGCCCACATGGCTTGCTAATATCTAATGTTATGTATGAGGAACTGATCCATCCCCTTAAGTGGTTTGCTATCCTTCCTTGTGGGTGGAATCACTGGCCTCAGTTCACCTCGAGATACGATGATATTTCCAGGGTCCTCCGGAAGGTCAGATGATTCTGTGTCTTTACCCTGCTGTAGGTGTGACTGGCCCACAAACATAAGACACCTTTGAATACATCGAAGGAACTAATGCCAGATGCCTCAGGTGCCACAGATTTCTCTTTTGAGAGCCTTGGAGTCTGCCTTCCTCAATTAACCGCTTACAACACCTTCATTGTATACCACTGAGCAAGCACTTGTGAGACGGTGTTGCTTCTGGGTTTCCAGACATGTGTCATTTCCACTGCATATTTAGTAGCACATAACTGCCTGAAGTGGGGAGACCGGAATGTGAGGCATGTCTCACAGAGGAGTAGGGTTTTCATTTAAAAAAAAAAAATATCACTCAACTGCTAATGGAAACGTCAACCTCCCAGCCCTATTCTTAAAAATAAATAAATACAAGGAGTTCCCCATGTGAGAGGCACATTAGGGACGCAAGATATTCCTTTCCATGAAGTCACTCACAGCAGGCCTGTCTGGAAAAATGCTTTCATCTTCTGCAAAGGGAGGGGGGAAACGTATAGCAAGAAGGTTTAAAGACCAAGACTTTGAAATAGAGGCTGAAGTGGGAAAAGTGATCCTTAAGTAAGGTGAATTTAGGCCCAACCGGATTAATTTCTACACTTCAACGCATTGTGTGCTGCACAGAGACCAAAGAATTATGATCTGTAGAAGAGAAGCTAATGCTGTTCAAATTGGGTGTCCCACTGTCCTGGGGTTCCCATGGGGATCCAGGGGTGCAAGAGGGCAGCTGAGGTAGTAGGGTGCCCTATTGCTTCAGCCAGGATAGCTCTGATCTGCATCATGGATGTGGTTCTGCTTGAATTCATTTCACACACAGGTCATTGAGGCTCTACTATGGTGTGCCTGGCACTGTTCCAACTATGGTGACGTGGCAGCGATCAAGATAGACATGGCCTTGGCCTCATGGAGCCTGTGGTCTATGCAAGGTTCCTTGTAGACTGGTGGGAAGTGTGTGAGTGGGGAGTTTCTATCATTAAAACCCTGAATCGTGTCCCAACATGTTCATTTTAAGGATGAATAAACTGAGCCTCAGAGACGGTCTCACCACTAATTAACTGAAGAGTTGGTGATAGAATCCAGAGGCCTTGACTTATACTCCAGTGTTATTCCTCCCAAGTTCAAAGAGGAAGAGAAAATATTAAAAAAAATAAAAGAAATCTGCTCAGTCAGAGAGGATGTGAATTTTGTTCCTGAACTTGCCCTGACTCAGTCTTATCTCCCTTTGTATCCTTCTGAGTGCTCTCTCAAGATGCAGTCAGGGCGGTACACCCACCCATGCTTGGACATAAGGAAGATCATATGCATGGCCTGTCCCTTCCAGACCAATGTCTCTGTTTTCCTACTGATTGGAGGTCATCTGGCTGCAGGTTATCCCAGGGGAGCCCCCATCAGTCACTTCCATTCATGTGGCCCTACTGCACAGTCATCTCTGTGAATCTGCCGGGGCTCTCTTGCATTCTTGCTGCATTATGTCACTCCCTTCCTTCCTTTCCTGTATGCACAGGGAACACTTTCCCTTCAACCCCCATTCCTGCCTGCTCACTCTCTTAGCCACAGACTTTGCATCTGTCCCTTTTCCTCTCTATTTTCCCCTTGAAGGTATGTACTGTGTTTTATAATGCTGATAACTACATTACAGGTAGGAGAAAATTCAATTTATTCCTCTTTTGATTCTTCACTTTTGCCTTGTTCTCTCAATTCTCTGTTTAAGATCTCCCACCCTCTTCTAATCTGGGGTTCGACCTTAGTCCTGGTCACTCGCCCTGCCTGCTGTGTGTCCCTCCCCCTTCACAGCATCTGCAATCCCTTCTCCTTGCAAAGTTCTATCTGATCAAGCTTACATGAAGAAAGGCCACCTGCAACGTTTGCCTTTCAGGATGTGGAAGGTTCCTTACTCAGCCAGTCCAGACCTTGACCTGCTAGGACACGTGATGCAGAGAATTGCTGGCTATGATCCCACACTGTCCTTAAAGATCCTGTGACACATTCAGCATCCTGTTTTGGGGAGCTGCCTACAAATTAGCTCATGCATCTCAATCCTCATCAATCCTCATCGGAGGCCTGATAGAGCATAAAGCAGCCGGCACCTACCACAGACCTTTTCCTGAACCGTTTCTCTGTACAACACTGTTTCTTTATTATAGCAACAAAAGAAAATGATGCTTGTTTTTTGAAAAGGATTTGCTTTCTTTTTTCAGACTGGCATGCTGAACCTTTTCCTTACCCTTTGAAATCCTACATCAGGTTCTCTGTACGTTTTAGTGACATAGCTTACAGAAGTGACACTCTGGTTTAGTCCTCTCTTTTGTGTTTTACTGTGTCTGAACTGGGCTACTTGGGGATGAATTCAGCTGGCTTGGCCGACCTGCCAGGACCATTATGAAGAAGGTAGAACAGGAAAGAGTTGCAAGAGATCCTTTGAGTTAAATTCACAAATGAGAATGATGTGATATTATTAGAACAAGTGCCTTAGGAAAGCTTTCAATTTAGATAACGATTCTACAGAAAAAAGCACACATTCTCTTCTAGCCCAAGTTTCGATCAATAATTGTGTGGGGTTTGAATAGTGTTTGTTTATGGCCTCTAGGGCTGTTTTCTGTGTAAAGCTAGTAAGTCTAGTCAAGGACCAGATATTTGACTCTGGCTTTGAGTGACCACTGTGTTCCAAGCAGCTGAATTGATTCCAGTAAGATAAAACTCAGAGTGGGAAAGATTAGAGTTGTTTTGTTGGAAGAAATGATAGGGAATTCTCAAATGGGTAAGGTTTTGGTCTCCACTTCTGAGCTGAGAGATTAATGTCCCACAGTGATAAAGTGTCCTTAAACACCACGTCTTCCATCTCTGGGGCAGTATATTTTCCACTGCACCGAACCCAAAGTCATGTGGTGTCTTTCTTTCTTCCCTGTCTTTCTTTCCACAGAGCCTCAGCCACCTTCTCCTTCACAGTAAAGGCATCTCCTGCTGATTGAAGTGTTGCCTTTGTCCTCTTCATGTGACAGTACAACAGTAAGGTCAAACTGTTATTATTCACAGTAGGAAGATCACAAAGGACCTGAGGCTGAGACAGTAGGGTTTAACCCACCTGAAAATGCAAGACAGTGGTTCCCAACGTGGAAACAATTCTTACAAAACACCAGTGTTCTAGCAGAGGGTATGTTCCCTCCAAGTTGTTCTTATTTGTGTCCTGGGCAGGCACGTGTCAGTCCTAGGAGATGAACCTAGATGGTCTGGTATGGACATGCAGGCTCTGAGCTTTTCGGCTAAGCAGCCCTAAAAGTGAGGGGAGCAGTGGATTTTTCCTGACTGAGGAGAAGTGGTATTGATGTTGCCAGTGCTCTTCCTGCTCAACTGTTCTCTGACGATGTTCAGGGAGTGGGGGTGTGCAGGACAATCCTGTGTACGACCACCTTCTCCATGTTCCCAGAGCCCAGAGAACAGGTCCTGTGTCTTAACCTTCGACCTCTTTCTGTCTCCCAGGGCAGTTTGCACACAGCGCGCTTTGCTAGGTTCACTCGATTCAATCTATTGATAGACCTCCTTTCATAGTCTAGTAAGTGCAGTACAATTGACTTTGGCAAAAAAAAAAAAAAAAAAAGGACAACAGTCATTGTCAACAAAGTCGTCAAAGACCTGTTTTTTCTGTTGTTAAATAGGCAACTTTCAGTGTTTATCTAATTCCTTTGGTGTTTCTGCAGTGCTTAGAAGTGCTCAACCAGGTCCTTCTTCTCAAACCTGTGTTGTTGTGTACTCTGTGACCGTGCTTGCACAGACACCCCGATTCATTTTCCTCTGAGGACTGCTCTCATGCTTCCACCAGCTCAGGCGGAAACCCCGAAGTCATCCTGGACTTCTCTCTCCGACAGACGGCATCAATCCATCAGAATTTGTTTGCTCTCCCTCAAAAATATATCTGTAATATGACAATGTTGACCACCACCACTGCTGCCACCGTGGCCAAGCCACCTTCCTGTCTGGCCAGGACGGTCACCCCTGCCTCCTCAGGGGCTCTCTGCCTCCCCCCTTGCTCTGACAGGCTATTCTGACAGCAGCCAGAGGGACCCAGTTAAAGCCGAAGTCAGATCATGAAACATGTCTCCTGAGAACCCTCTCTGGGCTTCTCATCTCACTCAGAATAGAAATCAAAGTCGTCACGATGGCTCACAAGGCTTCCGCTGTGCGGGCCCCTCTTGCGTGCTCCCTCAGCTCTCGCTCACTGCTCCCTTGCTGAGTTTCCCAGCATGGCCAGCAGCGGGTTCCTGGCCCGAGCCGTCTGCCCTCGCTGGCCCTGCACCTGCAGGGCTGTGCCTCAGCCACGTATATGGTCTGCGTCCTCGCTTCCTTCCAATTCTTTCCTCAAAAAACGGATGCCGACTTCTTAGCGAGGCCCCCCTGATCGCTGTCTGAACACCTACCCTCTACTCCTTCTTCCTCTCTCTCTTTTCCTTAAACATATCCTTATTAAAAATAATATGTTTTTGTGGTTGTTTTCTTTTCTTTCCCTCTAATGTCCTATCACCTCTAAAAGAGCAGGGACTTATAATTATTATTGTCGCCTCTGTTCAGTAATGCAGCATTTGTTATAGAGAAGGTGCTCAATAAACATTTGTTGAGTGACTAAGTGACTGACTGTTAGTGTTTCCCAGGGTTTTGTCTTCTCTTGCGCCAGTAGGTGATCGTCTCACGTTTAAAATCATCTATCTGCAGATAACACTCCATGGCAGATTTCTCCTGGGAGCTCCCGACACTTGTGCTTCAACTGACTGCCAGGCATTGCCCTGGACTTCTGCATTCTCTAGTGCATAACTGAGAAGTCCAGTTGTGGGACTGGCTTCAGGGGTGGCTGAAAGCAGGGCTCACACAATGTCACCAAAACCTGCTTGTTCTTGCTCCCCTCACTCCACTCTGCTTCTCTATTGCCTTCATTCTCAGTTTCTCCTTCTGGGATGGGAGGATGGCTACAGCAGCTGTATTCGCCTATTCTTATGATTTGAATCCCAATACAAAGGAGAGAGCCTGTTTTTGAGGAGGTCCCAAGAAATTCCTCATATCCAAACCCTAAGTGGACTTGCTTGGGACACGTGGATCCCAGCTTTCTCATTCAGCCATTGGCAACACAGACGCACACATTCACACACATACTGCCGTCCCACGTCACTTTGGCCACGGCTTGCAGCACAGGCTCTGATCTGGATCACAAGCTGTACTCTTGGAGGTAGCCTTGCCTTTCCACATGAACTGGGTATTGTGGAGGGATCCTCAAATGAAAATTCAGAAGAAGGGAATGACGATGCTAAAGATATTCCCTGTCTTGGTATTAGCATCCAGTTGCTCAGTCTTTAAGAGGTCTTGCTTCCTCTCTCCTGTTTATACCCAACATATTACTTTATCATACAGATTATAATTCCTTAACATACCTTAAATCTGTCCACGTCTCCTCCTCGGCATCCCGAGCACAAAGGCCTCGGTCTTTTGTGCCTGGATTGCTATAAAACCCTTCAAAATAGTGCCTCTCCTGAGAGTCATTTCAATGTGTTTCCTCCCCATTCAGAAGAAAGTTTTCTAAAATGCAGGTATGGTTTCCCTGTTCCCCAGTGGCCTTTGCTAGAGTTCCCTTATCTTCCTTTCATGGTGTAGGAGACACATTGGAATGTGACTCTAACTGGCCTCTACTCTGAATTCAAAGCCCCCTGCACCTGTGCCAGACGGAACCACCTGCTGGTCCCCAAAGGCGCTGTGGGCTTTCTCACCTCCATGTCTTTGCTTTCACTAACTGCTCAGCCTGGAAATTTCTTCCCTTGGCTCTCTACGCCTTCACCAGGGGAGGGCTGCCTGTCCTTCAATATTAAGGAAATATTTGAGGGGACCTACTGCATGCCAACTTTTCTCAATTGCCTCAGAACTGGCCGAGGTGTCCTTCCCCACCTCCCTTGAGTTCAGATTAGTTGTTTATTAGTATGTCTTCCTGTTTAACTGTGAACTCGGTGAGGAAGCCTATCATAGCTCTAGCATCCAGCACGATGCTGGGCACATAGTAGGCACTCAATAAATGATTACCGAATAAATAGAATGTGAATAATCAAAAGATAACATGTTGTTTTTAAAAGCATCTTCACGACTAAAGGATATTATGAAAGGATCCAATAAAAGCTGTGGTGCTATGATAATTCATTCCCAAGAGTCAACTCCTCTTGAAAATACATTTCATCGGGGAGTAAGGGAGGCAGACAATGAGCATATTAAAATTGATTGGGGATCAGCCATTTGGCCTGCAATTTGAGATTCTGCTCATTGGGAAAGTTACACCTCCTTACCATTTATATTTGTTATTTCTCTCAAAAATCGGTGCATGTATGTTTTGGTAACAAGAAACAGGATACTAAATGTCAAAAAATTGGGCAAAAGAGAATGGACCTTCATCTGGGATCATTTTAAAAGCCCCAGAAAATTCCAACTGAAAAGTCCAAAATCATGCTTTCCTTAAAAATTGCTAATAAAAATTAAACATTTATAGAGAGAAATATAATTCACGTAAATCACTGTTTCTGTGGGTAGCCTGTGTGCAACCATTTTGAACACCCACAGCGGCATTGTTCTAGGATTGGTAATCAGTTCACCGGCGTCACAAGAAAATGTCCAAACAAATTCTTCTACGGTGATGTGGGAAGAACATCATTTCTTCAGAGATGCCAACACAGTGTAGAAATCCCTTTAAGTGTTTGCATTCATCATTGATGAAAACTGATGCGTACTTGTTGCCATTTGAATTATTACAATTACAAGACAAAGTTCATGAACTTTCTTTCATATTTTAACCAAATGCTGAAGTATTTCTTCATCTTCTCAAGTATGAAAAGAAAACATGCCATTGACAAAAACAGGAACACTAACAAAGGCGTAGAAGAGGCTTCATTTAAAAAAAAAACAACACAGTCTTATTAACTCATCTTAACATATTGTTTAGCCCAAGATTTTTGCTCATAAAGAGGTCTGTGCGTTAAGCCAGTAAGAAGACAGAAAAACATATTTGCCAGGAATATATTTACTTCTAGTTTATAATATAAGTTCTTTGGAATATTTCCAGTGAGGAAAGATGATTAGGATACCATAAATACCAAGACCTGGCATCTCCCGTGGGATGGCTTAGAAAATGACAACAAAGAAGCGTAACTATAGGAAATAGCAAAGATGCTAGAGCCGAAACCCAAATGACAATTATTAAGATGGATGCAAAGAGGGGTGAGTGAATTATTAATCTTTTTCATAATCCTTGTCTTCCAGATAATGACCACATTCATTAGTGTCATTTTGAATACAAAAGTATGCTGTGGGGTTTTTCTGGATGATAAAAAGCCTCCTTCACCTTCAACTTTTCTTCATGGTTGAGTATTCCAATCTTTCTGGGAATGTGACTCGGTAAATTGCTCATCTTATGCTGGGACCTGTAGGACAAGGATGTCCTTTCTGGGCTGTTGATCTCTTAGTTAACCCAATTGTCGGGGTTGCCCTTTCTCAATTACAGACGGTCTCTCTCCTTAATGTATTCTCATACAGAAAATACTAGAATTTGGTTCAGTTCAAAGAACAATTTGATATAGAATTCAAGCAAAGTGCAAGTATGCTATAAAAATATTATTCAATTCATCATAAAAACGATTTTATGTATTCCTTTTAAAGAACACATCTCTTGTATCTTTTAATTTGAATTCTACTTAGTTAACATATAGTGTAATGTTGGTTCCTAAAGAACACATCTATGGTATGAGCTGAGGTATAATACTGGCTATCATGGGTAGAAGGCTTACTATGTATTGAGCACTCCACTAAGAGATTTACTTCCACAATTTATGGAATCTTCTTGGATACCCTTTAATAGGAGCCAGTTAAATTATTTAATCAAAATGAAAATATTTTAGAACTATTTATTAAAAAACACAAAGAAGACATATAAGTATACATTCATAAGTGTGTCTAGCTTTATCAAATATTAAAATCAATTTTATAAATCTTTATTGCTTTGTTTTATGAAAACTTTACTATCATTTCCAGGCTTGGATTGCTTTAACAAAATCTAACCTAAATCTAATCAATTTCCAAAAGAATCTGATAAAATAGAAAAAAAGAGGGGCACCTGGGTGGCTTGGTCAGTTAAGCATCTGACTTCAGTTCAGGTCACGATGTCACTGTTTCTGGGTTCGAGCCCTGTGTCAGGCTCTGTGCTGACAGCTCAGAGCCTGGAGCCTGCTTCAGATTCTGTGTCTCCCTCTCTCTTTGCCCCCACCCCCGCCCCCGACTCATGCTCTCTCTGTCTCAAAAATAAATAAATATTTAAAAAATTAAAAAAAAAGAAAAGAGAAAAAGCATTAATGAAGGACAAATAATATGTACCTTAAGGTGATGTTTTCTGGAGTATATGTGAAAATGATATAAATGGAAGTGTATCTTCTTTTAACTTGTGATTTTTAACATTTAAAGATTTACCTATTTAAATAGTTTCAGTGGAACAGAACTGCCATACTAATGGTTGCATAGTTTGTTATGGACTAAGATCCTCCACAGTGAGCACTCTGAATCCAAGCTTCTACTTAACCTCTGAACCAGGAGGACAAAGGGCAGGCTGACACAATCTCAAATTCTTTCCATCCACTATCTTAGTTGGAAATTTTAACAGCTATTTTTCTTTTCTTTCTTTTTTTTTTGCTATGTGATGAGAATTTTAAAAATGATTATACACTTCACCGCTTGCCTACCATTCTAATTCAGAGAAGAGCACAAAGTACATGTAACTATAGTGTAATGTATTAAATTTGGGTTTGAAAACACAGGAATATCTATCTATCAATCATCTACACACACACACTATATATATGTATATATGTATATATATGTACACACATATACGTATACACACACACACACACACACACACACACACACGGTGTCAGCTCCAAAATCAGCAGGAAATATTGATATCTAAGATACTTATAAGAAGGACTTGTAGATTTTCTAATTTTTACCAGCATGAAGCCTGAAAAAGTTTAAATTGTACTCTACTTCTTCTCCAAGAAAGCCTCCAAAAGAAAAGCCATTCCTATGTTGTCTTAGTTGGGTCTTCCAGAAAGAATGGTTTGACTGTAAGGAACTGATCCCATGAAATCTTAAGCATACATTCGGTGCAGAGGCTCCTATTTTCTCCTGCAGAGAATCCGGAGAGCAATTTCACATAATTCCATAAGCACCACTCAACAATGCATGTGATCATTTACCTGTTTCCTTCTAACAATGGGGAAAACAGCGGAATGCTAGGAGCGAAACAAGCTAATGGCATGCTTCCCTCCTTGCTCTGAGCTTTAAGTTGGCGCTTCACTGAACAGTCTTCTGTGTGCCCTGGTGCTGAGGGAACATGGTCAGCCCCAGATCATGCTCTGCTCTGGAGCACAACACCCCTTTCCCTTCCCCTTGTCCACACCAACCTTTTTAATCAGGCAAATTCTGAACATCGTTAAGGCAGTATAGTCAGAATAGTGTCGAGTAACTCAAGTCAGTGGGTCTCACTGGGTCAAGATTCTTTCCCTATTAAATGTTGATTACTGTGCTGATTTCAGGGCTGTTTGGTGGGGGTTCTTTGTGTCAGCAAACTATTAATAGGATCGGGGGAAAGATTTGGTGGAAACCATCAGTGACAACAAGAAGTAGCTCCTGAGTCTTTTAGATGCTTCACAATCTTGCACTGTGATTTACTAGTTTTTGGTTTTGGTAGATTAAAATGTTTTTGATGAGCTACTTAAGGACTTTGTAGTCCAGTGAGGATTTCTAGGACTTGGCTAAAGGAATCCACTAAATTTCATGCTTTTAAGTTCAAGGATGGCATCTTCTGTTTGAACTTTTAGTCCCCACCATAGAGACTGGCATATGGTAAGAACTTCAGTTTTTTTCAATGAATCAATAAAAAGGGATAGAAACTAGAGTGTGTAAGTAGGGTATACAGACAAGGAGTGGCATATATTTGTGTGTATCAAATCTATATCCTTTATTTTTTTAATTTTCTAAAGTATATAAATTATATATCTCTTAATAAATTATATATCTTTAATAAATAATTACATATCCTTTAACAAATAATTCTAAAAGAAATTACAAATATAAACAATTCTATGATAAGGAGAGAGGTGTCAGACACAAGAATCCTCTTTGTTGAAAAGGGAGAATTTATTAAGTGTTTTTATAAAACAATAATCAAAATATTCTTTCAAGATGACTTACTTAGAAATTTAAAGGTTTGCAAAAATGAATATCGCAAATATCTGTCAAAATTAATTATTCTTAGCCATAGATTCTTACAGAAATAGGACAATGTCAAATATTCCCTAGAGACACTTTGCCTTATCTCTGCTTCCATATGCATTTACTGTGCAATGTACATTTTGATAGCGTTGTAAGTCCTGAAACACCTTCTGTGAATTTAACTTCCTAAAATTCCTGAAAATTATTTAAAGCTCTTTGGTTTTGGAACATTAGGGGCACAAATCTTAAATAGGTGCCCCCTAATGATGAAAGATGCATTTATATAAACCTAAATTGCCTCATATTTTAGATCTTTTGTGTGTGTGAAGTAATATACAATTTCACCAGAAGATGGCAGCATTCTGAAAGAAAAAAAGAAACAAAAGCAAACATAAAAACAACAATATCGATACTGTAACTACCTTGCTTTTTATTCTTGAAAGTTTTAGTGATGACAGTCTTTTAACTGGTGTTAATCTTTTTTTCTTGTATATTTTCCTTTTCAAGGTGTAAGATGTCCTTATTCCAAGAAAAAAAACTTAGTAGTTTTAAGTGTCTACCTGTATGTACTATTTTCTCACTAAAGAAGAAAGTCCTTTGAAAGACTGAACAAGCATCTAAAGGCTACAGAATTTTAAGTTAGTGGCACATTAATTTTCTCATGGAGTAAAAAATATCTAAAAATAATATATGTAATAATCAAACTTATGACTCAAGAAGAGATCAAATGTGTTAGAATTTTTCTCCAAAATATCTTTGTGGGCTGGAGAAGCATTCTTGTGCACTGTGAAATACATTATATGGAAACACAATTTTAAAAATATGGGGGCACCTGGGTGGCTCAGTCAGTTAAGCATCCGACTTCAGCTCAGGTCATGATCTCGCGGATTCGTGGGTTCCAAGCCCTGCATCAGGCTCTGTGCTGACAGCTCAGAGCCTGGAGCCTGCTTTGGATTCTGTGTCTCCCTCTCTCTCTGCCCCTCCCCCATTCATGCCCTGTCTCTCTCTCTCTCTTTCAAAAATAAACATTAAAAAAAAAAAAAACATGAAAAGATTCTCCATGGAGAAAATATATGTAATATATATAATACAATATAGAATCTAATGTATATGATATTTTATATATTCTATATAATTTTATTTATTTAGAAACCTTTCAAAACAATGTGCTCTTATCTTAAATCTATTTTAAATTCAGACATCTGATTACATATTTATTTTTTTGTTTATACCAATACTGGAAAAGCTCTTTATCGCCTGCAAGAGTAATAGAGCTACCCTACCCTCGTGTGCCAACTTACTGACAACTTTAATTGAACTGAACTGAAAAGAGGCACAGGGAACATGTAGTCATGTCCTTGTAATGCCCTTTCAATTTATACAGCAAATGGATAATCTACTATAACAATATTCTTTAAACCAATTCATGAGTAACAATGCCTCTGTGTAACTTAGAAATATGCTAGGAATAATTAGGAAAAAATAAACATATGATGTTAACAGTAATAAAAGTATTGAAATGATTTGAGTTTTGTACCTCCTGCTTTTAAGTGGCATTATATAGTTTTCCCATATATACAGTAAATACTTTCTGGCTTGATGATAATATTTTAACGAAAGTTTTCAGGAATTTTCTAAGAAAAAAATTACGTTTAGTATTCTATTGTTGTGAAAAATTTAAGAAAAATAGTCCTTCAGCCTGAGTATAAATATAAACAGGTATCCTTGGTGCCTATTCCTGCTGCCCATGTAACAACTAAATGAGAATGTATCATCTTTGTTCCCCTGGAGTCAGCCTGACCTAATTCCCTCCACTCAGGCCTATCTGACAGAATACAGTTTTAGTGAATGACCAAAAAACACCACCTTAACTTTGAATCTGTGATTTTACCTTGCTCAAAGCATTCTTATCTCTCAGAGGGTCCCAGAGAGCTAATGTGGTCCTGGCACTCATCGTCACATCTCAGGACACAGATCCCCTGTGATCAACGTTAAAACTGAGGTTTGGACCTAAACCCTAAGGTGACAGATTTGATATCAAAGTGAGTTGTGATAGAGACGAAAACGTAGAGGTTGCAAAAAGTATTTTGAGGAGACGTATGAGAGAACACTTAATTATCCCCCACCCCCACCCTCGAAGGATATAAGATTGGGAATCAGAAGATTTTGGAAGAAGTGACTTTCGGGAGAGATTTTAGTATGCTAGGAGTTTCCCCTACATCCTGCCCTACAAAGAAGTGTTAGTAAGTAGGGTGTTTGCTCTCATTTCAAGGCTGGTTAAAGGGACTTCAAACGGACCTTCTGGACATGGAGAGGCTGATATGTGTCGCTGTAGCATGGGGGACACAGGAACCTGATCTGGACTGAGTGGCCTGCCTATTTGGTGATGAATCAAAGGAGATGTGGCTGTATTCGTAGCAGGTGGATTCCTAGCTCTTTCAGGAAAAGGCATGTTAGTGCTTCATATAGATCAGAGATGTATGAGTGGCGTAATTTAAGGACCTGTTCAAAGGACTGACCAGAGGGGTAAACAAGCCCCAGCTAGGAGAAGTTAAAAGTGTTTGCATTCCGGGGCACCTGGGGGGCTCAGTCGGTTGAGTGTCCGGCTTTCACTCAGGTCATGAGCACATGGTTTGTGAGTCTGAGCCCCCCGTCGGGCTCTGTGCTGAAGGGTCAGAGCCTGGAGCCTGTTTTGGATTCTATGTCTCCCTCTCTCTCTGCTCCTCCCCCGCTCATGCTCTCTCTCTCTCTCTTTCTCTCTCTCTCAAAAATGAATAAACATTAAAAAAAAAAAAAAGTGTCTGTATTCCTAGGGGCTGCAGAAAAAATAAGTGACCAGTGAAAACAGAGATGTAAAGAGTCCACTAAAGGAATTAGAGATGTGGTAGCTAAACTCCAACGTGGCTCCCAATGATTTCTGCTTCCTGTTAAACATGCCCTAGAAAGCCCCCTCCCACACTGATGGGTATTTTATGACCAAAAAGAATACAACCGAAATCATGGTGTATGGCTTTCAAAGCTAGCTCATAAAAAGCACTGCAACTCCTGCCTCGGTTTCCCAGAATTCTCACCCTGGGGGATACCAGCGGCTGTGATGGGAGGATACTAAGGCTGTCTTGTGAAGAGACCCACGTGGGGAAAGACCAATTGGCCAACTGTGTGAGTAAGCCCCTGTGGAGGCGGACCTTCCACTCCTACGTGGCTGCAACCTCACGAGAGACCCTGTACTGGAACCGCAAGATTGGGCCACTCCTGAATTTCTGGTACATGGAAACCATGACATGATGATTACTATTGTTTTGAGCCATACATTAGGGTTGATTTCTAAAAAAAAAAAAAAAAAAAAAAAAAAGCCTAAAGGAAACCAAAGATACTGCTAACACCAGCTGGATGGCCTTTGAGGAAGCTTTCAGGGAGAGCTTAAAGAAAAGGGAGGAAAGTATTACTAGGAAAAAAGGATCCTTCTTTAGCAACAGCATAGTTAGCAGTACAGTTGTATGTGGTACTGTAGAAAGCAAAAATATATATATGTAAGGTATTTTGGGATCTAGCAAAGGAGATTTCCAGGCTGGGTTAAAGGTATTGCCTGACTTCTTATTACTTACACTAAAATGCAAAAGGAAAGACAGAAGCTTCTTCCCAGCCTCCTCAGACAATAAATACGAAAATTAAGAAAATGTTTCCAGGGGCGCCTGGGTGTCTCAGTCAATTAAGCGTCCCACGTGGGCTCAGGTCATGATCTCATAGTTTGTGAGTTCAAGTCCCACCTCAGGTTCTGTGCTGACAGCTCAGAGCCTGGAGTCCTCTTCAGATTCTGTGTCTCCTTCTCTCCATGCCCCCCCCCCCCCGCCCCACACTTGCACACACACACTCTCAAAAATGAATACACATTAAAAAAATTTAAAAGAGGAAAATGTTTCTAGGTAAGATCAAATCTAGGTCGCAGCCAAAACAATATAACTAAAGATGAAATCCTTTACCAAGTCCTCAAAAATATTTAAGATAAT
This sequence comes from Herpailurus yagouaroundi, assembly GCF_014898765.1. Lineage (NCBI taxonomy): Eukaryota > Metazoa > Chordata > Mammalia > Carnivora > Felidae > Herpailurus > Herpailurus yagouaroundi. The sequence goes on along the minus strand of NW_024412412.1, from coordinate 24,912,754 downwards.
GCCTGAGAAAACTGTCCACACAGGGGCGCCTGGGTGGCTTGGCAGATTGAAAGTCCAACTTCAGCTCAGGTCATGATGTCACTGCTCGTTGAGTTCAAGCCCCACATTGGGCTCTGTGCTGACAGCTCACAGCTCACAGCTCAGAGCCTGGAGTCTACTTCAGATTCTGTCTCCGTCTCTCCGAGCCCCACCCCTGCTTGCACTCCCTCTTTCTTTCAAATATAAATAAACATTAACAAAAATTAAAAAAAAAAAAAGCAACTGTCCACACAAAAAGCTCACTAAGGATGTTTAGGGTGTACATCAAAGATCCTTTATATTAAACAAAGGATTTCTAAGAATCATCAGGACACTGCCTCTAAGATGACTCAGCAGGGGTCTGAGGCAGAGAAAGACTTATCTTAAAGACATTTGCAAGTTGGCTCCATCTAATGGAGTAAACTCTAATAAGACACACAGGAGTGCCTGGGTGGTTCAGCTGGTTACGCAACCTACTCTTGATTTCAGCTCTGGTCATGATCTCATGGTTTGGTTTGTGAGATCGAGCCCTGCATCAGGCTCTGATGCTGTCAGTGTGGAGCATGCTTGGGATTCTCTCTCTCTCCCTCTCACTCTCTGCCCCTCCCTTGCTCATGCACTCTCTCTTTCAAAATAAATAAATACATAAACTTAAAAAAAAAAGGCACACAGGAGATGCACAAAATTTCAAAGACATTATATTAGCAGAAACACCTTTATCTTAGATCAAAAGATTCAGAAATAGTGCAAAACCAATGGAGGACTTGGGAACCCCCAAACTCTATAGGCAGAAACCAAGATGAGAAAACTACTCAGCCGCAAACAGTGGTCATTTCATAAGAAAAAGGAAGCGTGACTTAAAGGGCGGAACCAAGATCTCAAAGGGATGAACCCGGAACCACGGAGAGTTAACTCTCAGGTAGTAGTAGGAATGATTTCTAGTCAAAACCATTCAAATATCTGCCATGCTGTTTTTCAGAATTTCTGCAGGTCCTGACTCCTGTGTGCATCCCATTTTCTCCCTTTTTGTATGGGAGAATTTATAGTGGTTATGCTGTATCTATCATAGCACTGATCACTGGGTATGTTCACAGGTCTTCAGATGAAGAAGAACTATGCCCAAAGGCCTTACTCGAGGAACTATATCTTGGGAGTCTCATCTAAATTTGGATTTCATTAATATAACAAGATCTTGAAGATGGCAAAGATGCTGTCATGATAGGAGTCTTCTGAAGGCCTTTGGAGGAGGTGAATGTCTTTGCATGTATGAAAGACATGGCTCATTTGCTGATCAGCCTTCAAGATGGCCTTCAATAATTCTCACCTTTGTAAACATTTCCCGTGTGGTCTCTTTCCATATTCAACCAGGGCTGGTCTGTATGACCAACAGAATATGGCCGGCATGCTAGGCTGACTTCTAATTTCTTGGGCTCTCGCTGGGGGAAGCCAGGTGCCATGTACGAGGACACTCAAGCAGCCCTCCTGAGAGATCCACATAGAAGAGAACAAATCTTCCAGCACTAATCTCTGTCACACAAGTGAGCCAATTTACAAGTGATTCTTGCAGCCTCTGTAAAGCTGACAGAGGACTGCATCCCAGTAGACATTTGACTGCAGCCTCATGAGATACTTTAAGCTAGAACCACATACCAAGAGTTTCTTTTATATTCTGAACTTATTAGAAACCATGAGAAATAATAACTATTTTAAGACACAAAGTTTAAATATGCTTTGTTACATAGCAACAGATAACTGATACAGCAGGTAACAGTTTCTGGAACATCTCATCCAGTGAGATCTTTTCTATTCTACTTTGCATCTCACTTCTCATTACACAGCTTCTAGCCAGTGATGAATGGGGTGAGCTAGGAAGGAAAAGGAAGTTGAGCCCCACTCCCAACCTCCCCTGGCTGCAGGCAGACCAAACTAAGAAAGAGGGAGTAAGTCTTAGAGGGAAAGGAAGATTAAAATGCTGATTATTATACATATTGAACCTTCTCATTTCTGATTCATGACTGCTACCTTTTGGAATTTAAAGCGATTGTATTATTTAAGAGTGTTTAGTAAGACTCATGGGAGTCCCTGAGTTTTTGTCTAATCAAGGAGGAAGAAAAGTCGCTTGTTTGTTGTGTCAGGGGTCGGGTGTCAGGTGTTGGGTGTTTGTTGTGGAAGATGTAATAAAAAATTAGCTTGTTTGTGATTTCATTCTATCAGGTAGTGCATGTTTAGCGAAGATCACATTCCTGGAAAAACAGTAAAACAATACCAAAAAAAAAAAAAAAAAAGGATAATATAACTTCCCTCAATAAAACTTCCTCTGCTAGCCTTGGTTTTTCCTTCTTTTCGTTATTACCAAAAACATCCTGGAGGTATGCACGCTTAAAATAGGTGTGTGTGTGTGTGTGTGTGTGTGTGTGTGTGTGTGTGTGTATACACATATGTATATATATATATATATACACATATATATATACATATATATATACATATATATATATATATATTTAACATTTATTTATTTTTGAGACAGAGAGAGAGACAGAGCATGAACGAGGGAGGGTCAGAGAGAGGGAAACACAGAATCTGAAACAGACTCCAGGCTCTGAGCTGTCAGCACAGAGCCCGATGCGGGGCTCGAACTCAAGGACCACGAGATCATGACCTGAGCCAAAGTCGGCCGCTTAACCGACTGAGCCACCCAGGCGCCCCAAAATAGGTATATTTTATTGTATGTAAAATATACCTTAAAATAAGGTTGGCTTAAAAACCTTCCTTTTTCTCCTCTTTTCTACCTTTGCTTCTCTACTCCCTTAGTTAGTGACCCGACCGTTGTCTTACTTCTTCAAGATGAAAATCTTGGATCCACTTTTAATTTTTTCCTTTTGCTAATCCTTTGCAAAACGTCAATTTTCAAACCCTATGAGTTCTACCTTCAGTGGTATATCTGAGTCTGCATCTTTCCTGTTCCTTATGGTTGTTCCCTTTGGGTCTTAATAACTATAATTTGGTTCTTGTTATATCTTTTCACAAGCATGTGCTTGGGTACCTGTGCTTGCATCAGAGAATGCACCCTATGAAGGTGAAGGTCATGGCCTGTGTGGAGGAGACTGCGAGGCTACTTCTCCCTCCTCAGGGCCAAGTACATCAGTTCCTTTGCTGCTGTCAGCGTGGGAAATACCCTTTGGGAAAGGGCCTTGGCAGCAAGGAGCTGCCTCACTCAGAGTTACGTCATTTTCTAGGGGCAGCCTAAGACTGATAATCGGCTGGTGCAAGGATACAGAGGTCTAACCCCTTCCTCAATTTGGGACAATGCTGAAGAAATACCCAGCTCCAGAGACCTCCACAGAATCAGCTGAGGCCATAGCTGCTACTGCTTGAACCAATTCTGCCTACTGACCAGTTTGGCCTTCCTCACCTCCATACATGTCTGTCTCCCAGAAGCACTCACCAATGCAGCTTCTGCAGGCAATTCTTGGTCCCAGAGTCTGAGTCCAGAGATTCCAATCATGTCGTCTCCCCCCAACCTTTTCTTTCCTTAAACTCTACCCCAGTGCCTAGCAGAGTAGCTTACACATAGCCGTCACAAGTTATTATAGCTTCTTGGAAAAAAAAAAAAAAAAGGATTTCATAACATTAATAGTATATTACAGTTCACCTGCATTATAAATTAGAAATACTTTTTAAGTAAAATGTAGAATAATATTATGAAGATACGAATATGCCAGTTATTACATATGGCTAAGAACATTGTTCTTTACGTTTTTATTAAAGTAAGGTGTATAAATGTCTGATAAATATAAGAGAAGTTCAATATTACTAGTAATAAAAAAATTCTCTTTAACAAATATGCAACTACTTTTTGGTCTATGAAACTACCTAAGACAATATTAGAAATACAGATAAAAAATATATAGAACTGCCCATTGTAGTGTTATGTATAGTAAACATACAAATAGAACAAAAAACTACAAATGACTTACACGTAGGGAAATGATTGTACAATTTTGATACAACAAAATTCCAAATGTAAAATTAAGTACTTAGCTGATATTTGCTTAGGAAATATATCTAAATGGAAATTCTACTAGTTCTGAGTTCTAAACGTTCACCTATTAAAAATAATCTAAATTCTGACTTTATTCCCCAATAGAAACAAAGTAAACAAACAAAAAGGCAAACCTATCTACCTACAACCCAATGTTCTAAAGTACTGCATTTGTTTCACATTTACAAGCTTAATGATCTAGGAGAGCAGAACCCCAGACCCAGGCTAAGTCAAGTTGCTCTGATCCAGACTCTGCTCTCTCTCACACTTTCTTATTTCTTATCTCCCAGAGTTCAGGACTCAGTGGTGACGAAGCTTTAGGAATGAATGCCTTGCCCTAGCAGCATGGAAGTTCCGGGGGCGGCTTTACCATGATGATCTTGGAAACGAAGCAGATATATATCAGAAGCTCCCTAGACACGCAAAAAAAAATCTTCAACATCTTCTTGCTCCTATAGTTTGTTTAGTCTAGGGTTTGAACAAAATTTATCCTATGGATTGACCAAAGAAGATAGCATTCATAAGGCCAATATATAAAAGAGATAAAAGTAAGTAAGTCTTGCTGGGGCAGGTGGAGGAAGGCAGTTCTGGGGGTTCCCAGAGCACAATCTGAACAGCACTGATTTTATTCAGTTACTTTTGACTGTTTGGATGATTCTCAGTATTTCACACTATGGCTAATTTGATAAACGCTTATGTGGTGAGTTACTATAGTATTTACATACACAGATAGGGCCTTCGAAATGAATCAATAAAACAACAAAATAAAATAAAGAAATTTACTGTGAACAGAAAATAAGAGTCATTTTCATGAACATCAACTGATTTTACTTTGAAGTTTACAAATCCAGAATTCATCTGGATTATATGAAGTCATTACAGTGGAAAGAAAAGAGGATCACTAAAAATGACAGTGGCGATAATAACGTAAAGAACATGAACTGATTAAAAACAGAAATTAACACAAAAGATGTTCAGTAAATACCCAGAATAGTCAGGAATATTGATATTTCCCAAGTGATGGTGTTTGGGGACGTAATAAATAGAAAGCAAATAATTCCTTTACTTTCCTATTTTTGTTATAGGACTCCAAATGTTTAGATGTGTGATATTCAGAATACTCAAATACATGGCTGATGGTTTTATTTTTTCATTTAGAAATTGGTTGTGTGGCGGACAGCTCACAACTATAGTTCAGGAGGCCCTCTCTGTAAGCTCTGTGTAGCTGCTAGGGAGTATTCACACGGACTCCTCAGTTCAGCATTTCGACGGACTTCAGCTGTCTCGAACCAGTTGAGGCCACCAGACGCCAGGGGCAAAATTAATTATCCGTCAAAGAATCAAAGGGGAAAAGTTAAAAAGCAAGGAATATATTTAATATGTAATTAAAGCTTTGGGACAACTAGGTCTGAAACGAAGAAAGTGAGGACTCCGCGAAAATAGCTTACTGGTTACTATTACTGCTTAGTGCTATGAATTATATTCCTGGTTGCTGTGATGTGGCATGCTGTCGGCTTGCCATTTTACATCGCCCAGAAATAACTGGAAGTTGTTATTTCTCTTGGATGAAAATATGAGCTGGATTCGAGAAGTAACATCAGCACATGGAAAAACTAAATTTTTCTCATTGTAATGATGATAACATACAAAAGTACCATTCATATGACTAAACCTTAGGTCGCGGAGACGATGGCTTATTTTGCCCTTAAGGAATCTACTAAATTTTCACTGTCCCATGATCCCATATGATCCATTTCTACATCTCTCCCTCTTTTTTTTTTTTTTTTTTTGGCTTTAGGAATTCTGTTCCAACTAATTAGATTATTATAAACTAAACACAAATAAGACAGAAATAGTTTTGCCAAATCAAAAAATTCTTCCAGTACCATGCACTCAGTGTTTAGTATTAAGAATCAGTGTATCTGGGTATGAATTATGCTTATTTTTGACAAAATGAAGCTCCTAGATTCAAAGGGAAAAGGCTGATGTGAGGAGGTCATTGTAGAGATCAAATAACCCACCCCAAATGAGACTGTCATGAATTAATGTGTGAATGCATTGGAAACAGATGTCAGTATCTTCAAACACTAGAAATGAGAGAATTTTGAATTTATTTTAAATATAAAAGCAAATGACTATAAAAATGTTTCTATTTTTCAAAGCCCAAGGTTAATGAACTGCATATTTATCTATTATTTCAAAATCCAGAATATGTGAATGGATTCCTTTATGCTTTAAAATCATAGAATTCTAAGAAATATTTCATTATAATCATCACAGAATGATGTCCTTTTTAAATACATTTTTTCCCAATCCTCTGGTGGCTCAGTTTTTCTTTAAAAAAGCTATAAATTGTGCCTTATTTTTCTTTCTCATAAACAATGAGAATCTTAGTGAACAAAGACAAATATTTCTTTAAATATCCACATACTTTAATGTTATTGCTTTTCTATGTCAGAGTAAAATTGCCACACTCAAAAGCATTATAATCAAAGGCATTTTTCTAAGACCATTACTTCTTGCATTTACTGATGGTAAGCTGTACTAATTTAATTTTTTTGATGTTTCAGAAGAGGCTGACAAAACGTTCTTTAAAAATTACATGTCATTTTTTCCTTTACTACGTTATTTCTTATCATATGTGACATTATGAAATACTATTTAAATTGTAATTAATTTTATGTATTACCTTGTATGTTTTCCCAAGACTTCAATAAAAAGGAGTATTTGTAGCTCATCTTTGTAAAAATGACAATGTTTTACCCCTCGATTTTGTTTAAAAATTTTTTTTAATGTTTACTTACTTTTGATAAATAAATTAAGAGAAGCAGGCTCCAGGCTCTGAGCTGTCAGCACAGAGTCCAATGCGGGGCTTGAACTCACAAACCACGAGATCATGACCTGAGCTGAAATCTGAGGCTCAACCGACTGAGCCATCCAGGAGCCCCTATGCCTCTATTTTATTTTAAACAGTGGACAGCATTTGGGGAAATTACCAGCTGTGTTAAAAATAATCATCTGATAACCATTTAAACAAAAATATAGTATATGATATAAAAATGTAGTATATAATACTTTGGTAAGACAAAACACAGATAATACTAAAATTATGTGTATGAATTGGGTTTTAAAATATATTTTAAAATAATGTGATTTGGACTCCAGAATCTATATACTTGTTTTCAATTTTAATGCCTGCCATTTAATATATCACAAGCATATAATGAAGTTAGCTTAATGATAGTATGCCTAAGATAGGTGATTGCATTTAGATATAAAATCTAGTTTACAATGAAAGTATTATGGGGAGCCCCTGATGGTTTTTCTTTTCTTTCTTGGATCATGTGTAATTTTACTGAAATTCTGTATAATCGAGACAAACGCCAACAGTGTTTTATAGTTCCTTAGCAGAATTGTTTTTCACATATCCATGAAGCATAGCCTAATTTACTGCAAAAAGGATACTGTGGAATTCTCCACTAGGAAATAAACCTGAAAAAAATAATTCCCGTCAATGTGTCTGAAGTGTATTATTTGTAACAAAGGTGGTCTATGCTCATCAGATCGTTTCACTGGATAACTGACTGAATCTTCAAAAGTCAGTCTTTTGAGAATCTCACACCGATATTGAGTCTTCCCACATTTAAAGGCTGAGCTTTATATATATATTTTTTATTTTTAAGCAGCCTTACGTGGAAGTCCTCCTTTTAAAGATGCAACAATTAAGTTGATTATTGGTTGTCAAAGTGTCCATTAACCTCTGTCTTCTATCTTATGAGCTTTTCTCTTTTGAAACCCTTCCTCAAACCTTTTCAAACCTTAAATGTCCAATCCCAGATAAAGATACTACCACATCTCATACCTGGTAACAATGAATAAGTCTGCCTTTGTGGTTTCTGTGTTTATCCTGAGAAATTGTCTTATATAAAAAAAATTATAAAAACTTATACTGAATAATTTTATGACTATATAAAAATTTAATACTTACTAATTTGAACCATATAATTGAGAATTATTCAACACGGGTTCTTGGAAAATAACACTAGGGAATGTATGTCTGTATATACACATATACACAAACATATATATATATATTCTGATATGAATAGGTACAAACATATGTATATATAATCTGATATACTGTACATATACATATAAACACACATAAAATCCATGATAGATGGATGATTTAGAAGATGATGTTAGCACAATATGACCTATGCTATGTTCTGATGAACCAGCCCCTATTCTTTATTGCACAAGCAAACTGTTCTTGTGCACTCCGATAATTCAAACATCAGCGACAATTTGTCTCTGACATAAGAATCTCTCAAACCAATTTATATTGGTTCTGAAGCCAGGTGGTTGGCAGGCGAATCTCTGAATAAATCAGTCTTAGGGGGAGCACGAAGCATCTGGCTGCCATCCTGGCCACATCCCTTCCTACCGGGAGCCCAGAGGCAGCTCAGATTAGCCATTATCCATATCAGTCTCCTCTTCTATGACATCTAGGAAATAATGGCATCTAGCTCAAAGGCTGTCGTAAGGATTCATGAACTACGCCTTACTAATCCATAATATATCTGCCACACAGTGTGTACTTCATACATGTTTGTCCTTCTTACATTTGATATTATTATTACACGTGCAAACATGCTTTTCTCCATCATCATTACCCGGATAAAACTTCTGGCTCTTTCTTAAAGTTCATATTCTTTTTGTCTCTGCTTTTATCAGGTACAGATATAGATTCACAGAAATACAATGAGTGACAATTTGTGGTTCTCGTACGTACAGTGGCCAAAATATAAATTGATAGTTTCAAGAAAAATGTAGACTGAATAATATCTCATGGGGTGAAAAAAGGGAAAAAAGATATTGTTTTTTTAATGACCTGAACTTGAATAACATTCATTTAAAATAATGTAATGTTGGGGCACCTCGGTGTCTCAATAGGTTAAGGGTCTGATTTTGGCTCAGGTCATGATCTCACGGTTCGTGGGTTCGAGCCCCATATCAAGCTCTGTGCTGACAGCTCAGAGACTGGAGCCTGTTTCAGATTCTGTGTCTCCTTCTCTCCCTGCTCCTCCCCTACTCATGCTCTGTCTCTCTCTCCCAAAAATAAATAAACATCAAAAAAGTTTTAGAAAAAAGAAATAAAATATAATGTTAAAATTCTTACACAGTGCCATCACCCTCCTTTTCTCTGCACCTCAAAACATTTATGCTTTTTTAAAAAAAGTTAATTTATTTTGAGAGAGAAAGGTAGGGAGGGGCAGAGAGACAGAGAGAACCCCAAGCAGGCTCTGCCCTGTCAGTGCAGAGTCTGACACGGGGCTCGAACTCACAAACTGCAAGTCTATGACCTGAGCAGACATCGAGAGTCGGCTGCTTAACCGATAGGGCCACCCAGGTGCCCCAAAACATTTATATTTTTAAGGGATGACAATGCTGTTGGCAAGTGAATGCCAGACCAGAATAGTACTACTTGCCTTCTATCATGCAGAGGGTCGAAAAATAATTGTATGAAAATGCCCCACTAAACTGACTATAGCATAAAGAGTTGTGTTGGGGTCGTACTGAGACAGTGTTCTCTTCAACAACAGAGTAGAGTGACCACACAATTTTTGGAACTGTCAGTAAAAGCGGCTGGACTATCAGGTTGACTGCAGTATTGGAGTCTTTTTAAGTCATTGAGAAATGATCACGAACTGCAGTCAGGGTCCACTTCTGAGCTCTATTTGCGTCACGTCATGGCAGCCGGTAGGCAAGATTTATTCTGAACTGCTCTCCAGAGGAGCTGGCATTGTCCGGCTGGGCGTGCTTCTGCCTGCCTAAAGCTCCCATCTTCCCATGAGCTGATGTTTCCCCTCATCTGTCTCATTGCTATTTTGGTAGTAATAATGAAAAGATGAGGGGTGTATTCAATCTGTAGAATTAGACCCACTGTTGCCACCTTGAGCTAAAATAAGATGGATTTGTCTTTTTTACCCTGTAGCCATTACAATAATGAAGGTTAATAATTTCTGTTTTTGATGTCTTTAATAAAAGGGTTATTTTCCAGTGTGTAATACATTCTGATATGAATGCCAATATGTTCCCAAATTCCTTTAGATACTTTAGGACATACTCAAAGCTGCTCTGTCTAGCTGTGGTTCCAACATGCCCAAATGATTGAGGGTTTCATCACTGTTATTAGAATTCTATCACAGAGCAACTAAAGAAGTTTTTGGGAGACAGAGGGAAGGGGAGTTTAGACTAAATTGAAAACATATCCTTGCACTGCTCTGAATGATGCTCTTGATTATTCTGTAGAATACTAGACTCTCCCTGTTCCTCCAGTTACTTATTCTACAAATGAAATGCACTGTTTTTTTTTTTTTTTTTTGGTTATCTAGGGCTCAGTTTATCTCTTAATGATTAATAATAATTTAATGAAGACTTACACTTATAAGTATGTTTAGGAAAAAAACAAAACCCCTGAGGTTTTAGTGCTGAGCTTTAAAATCTTTCATGTTACAACCCCATATTAATGAATATAAGAACAACTCAACCGATTACCATAGCTGGAAGGACGCCAGTATATCCTTCTATAGTGAGTCAGAGACTTTGTTTAAAACAATATGACTAATCATGGGTTGTTTGTGAAAGTGTCTCTCAAGAAAGGCATTATGACACTGTTTCAAAGGAACAAAACAAAGATTTGGGAGAGAAACTGGTGATTTTTTGGACACAAAACACTAGACCTCTTTTATCTAATGTGTTTTTTTTTGGTACTGGGTATCCTACCTTTCAACTTTTTCATTTTTGTGTAAAATACATCCCTGAAATGTACCTTAATGTTCATTTTTTTGGCATGATATATACATAGTATTCATGAAATATCTGAAGATTACTCCTTGGTCCTGTTCTAATAATACATATAAAAGAAGAAATCTTATTGAAAAAATAGGCACTTGGAAACCCAGAGAGGTCCTACGTACAAAAGGAAAGCCAAATATTTGTGGTAGTTAGTCACCATTATAGATAGATTTCACAGCAGCAAATCAAATGTAACATTAAATAATTATGAAATAAAAGTAAACATTTTGTAAAAATATGACACGATGGAGTAGAAGGTTAGTTCATGATGGGTAGATGTCATAAGTAGGTGTTCTTAGAATTTAATGTTTCTACTTAATATTAACATTGAAACTTCAATTCCCTGTGAAAAGAATGACTCTGTAGGACACTGGAGTTTTCTCTCTTTTCACAAAATAGCCAGACTGCCGTTACACATTATCTATGTCCCAAGCTCCAAACTGAAGGGAAAAGAACCTATTTACTCTCTCATAAAATAGGTAAAATTCTGTATTCCAGCCAAGAAACAAACTAAAAACAGACAGGTGATCCACAGCCAAAGAATTATTTTCAAACTGTAGTAAGAAGGAACTGTACTCAAAATAGTCAACACCAGTAATAACACAAAATAAAATATACACACACACATTAAAACGACACCCCCCCGCAAAAAAAATGAACCTTCCTACACCCCCCAAAAAGCCTGCTTCTCAAGCTATTTTCATTATTGGCCATTTTCAGTAAGAAATTTCCTAAAAGTCAGCTGTCTGTGACAGTGGAGTATTTATTTCTGGGTCCTTCTCATGGCCTGCTGGAGAATTTTACTAAATTATAGTTCAGTAGCTAGACAGAGTTCCATGTACAGTTGTCTAACTGCCTGTGGTATTGGTCGAGATTGGGTCAGTAGTTTTTGGTTGTCTTGCATGTTTGGAGCCTGAGTTCACTGTCTCGTGGTTCTCAGTGCTTATGGACTAATGAGCTGTGGCATCACTGTGAAGCTGTGATCATGCACCCAGGGAACAAGTCACACCTGAACATCTGGGGAGACAGTCACGTACTATTTTATCCAAACTTGACAACTTTTCAGTACACATTTAATCTGGAGTGCACAAAAACGTCTGTTTCTGTTCCATAACTGACTTTAGCATTTCTTAATTTTGCCTGTGGAGTGAACAGTTCGGTCAAGTGATGTGGCAAAACATGAAACATTTGAAAATAGACCCATCTCAAAGTATTCTAAAGAATCAAGGTCCTGATAAAACCGATGGCTTCATGTTTCTCATTCTAAAACCTTACAATAGTTGGTTACCATAAAAATACATAAACATATCTCAGTGGAAATACATTGAGCACATTTACAAACACGAGGGTATTGAAGAAAAACTAGGGAACTTCACACAAAGTTGTATAAGTTGTTAAAAATGACAAGGTGATCACACACTAAAATATGTATGTTTCAAGGGAGAAATAGCAGACGCCAATGGTAATTTTTCTGAAGTAAATGATGAACACAGAATAAATATCAGAGACAAAAGAACAGCTCTTTAGGATATCAGCAGGTGCTTTCAAAAGCGAATTTAAGAATAAATACCTTTAAAAAGGGAATTCACCTTCCTTTTTTACTTCTGACGTGTCAGCCACATACCTGTACCAATATTCAAAAAGCCAATGCTCCACTGGTTCCTACACCGTTGAGTTAAAACTGTTGAGAGGCTTTTATCTTTGTACTCAGTAAGAATATGGTGAAATGAGATCATTTGGTTTCATACTTTAATTTTGCATCTTAACCTTCATTACACACTGTGAAACAGAAGAACACCATTTCACTGCAGTCTGCCTGTTGACACATATTATTTCTGACCCTGTTTTTTCACTGTACCCTAAAATAGCATTATGTGGTAGGTCATTGGTTCCTGCCATTTCCAATATGTACAGCACTACCATATGCATTTCACTCTTTATGTACCTACTCCCCTTGGCTAGATTGTGAGCTTTTTAAAGACAGAAAGTATGTCTTATCACTCTCCCAGTCTTTAATCTATCATAGTGCATGGCACGTAGTAGGTATTCTATAAATATTCCCTTAAAAATGTTCTATATATTCCTGCAATTCAACATATCTACCATGTTTTAAATTCAGAGTATTCTCTTCTGAGTCCTATTTCAGACTTGCCTTTTATTTTAAAATCAGGCAAACAGGCACTCCAAACTTGTTTCCCTGTGTTAAGCTAACATCGGCATTTAAAAAAATAATATGCCACTATGATTTTCACTAAACTAGGGAAGGTTATTTTGGAGCTGCTGGGACTTTAGATATTTGAAGTAGTAATTACTTCCTCCACAAATGTTACCTTTTACAGTCAAATACTGCTTTCCCGTAGCAGTTCAACTTTTTACTTAACGGAAAATGTCTTTTATTTACAATTCACCATACCATACTATTATACATAGTAATTCTCCTTTTATTTGTTTTGGTAGCACTGTAAAGTTGATGAGGCATTATCATAATAATGATAGTAGCTTACATTTATTCAGTATTTATTTTGTGCCAAGTGTTTAAGTCCTTTACATGAGCTTGAGCTATGTCAATTAATACCCACGTAAAATTTATGATTTGTGTGATTTTATATATCTCTATCTCTCTATCTATGTATCTAGTCTTAGGTAATTTTCCGACTAGTAAGCAGTGTGGTCAGGATAATAATTCAGGGAGAACGAACTCCAGATTTTTCATTGTTCGTTCTTTAAAGATCTGATTATCCAGCAACAAAATTTGGTACCATATATTGCGTAATTCTAGAACCATGACCCGTTTTAGTGAGGTACTTGTGTTACCATTATAAAGCAAGCAACATATGTGAGACTGTACTTAATTAAATGCTATCAAGTTACTGCAACCAAGACTCTAAGAGTATTTTTTTCCATATTGAATGGATAAGATATCAACTCTTACCTTATGATCATCAGCATTTCAATTAAAACTGACTGCTATCACTTACAACTTACCGTAGACTTGGGTTTGGTTCCAAAACTGGCCACTGGGGTGGAAGATGGTAGGTCACTGGATTCGGTGTTAGAAGACAAATTTGTTGGCGCCTGATTCATTGAAATGGCGTCCGCTCCACTTTCAGATCCTGACTCCAGATCCTATCAGAAAAACGTATTGATATGAAAGGCATGTACATGCTCTCTGCATGCCTTTTTCCCTGCACCCGTATCTTTCCACCTTCTCCTTTTCCCAACACACACTGAAGATGCTAAAGAGTTGCTGACAATATGGTGCGTGGGTGGCTCAGTCAGTTAAGTGTCCGACTCCGGCTCAGGTCATGATGTCACGGTTTGTGAGTTCGAGCCCCGCATCGGGCTCTGTGCTGACAGCTCGGAGCCTGGAGCCTGCTTCAGATGATGTGCTTCCCTCTCTTTCTCTGTCCCTCCCCTGCTCTCACTCTGTCTCGGTCTCAATCAAAAATAAATAACATTAAAAGAAATTTTAGAAAAAGTTAGTGACTACTGACACTGACATGTCACCCATAACCATGCACTATTTCGTAATAACAACTGTACTCTTCGGAGGGTCTGATTTTAGACATAAAATACTGGTAATTCTTTGGTAATTAAACAGCTCATTGAAAATTGGAATGGGCGGTAGTGGGAGCTAGCTGGGGCACTGCAGTTAAGTTAGGAGGTAGAAGCCCATAGATATCCCTTCCTCACTATATGATCATGAGTAACTCACTTCGCATCCCTTATGCGACAGGGTCACTGTGAGCGTCAAATGAAAACACAGTTCTCATTTCTCCTCACCTCACCCTCTTCTACACGCCCATCAGACCTCCATGGTGACACCTACCACAATGGCTTGAAATCATTTAGCTCAAGTGTCTACCTACCTAATAAACTATGAGCTATATGAGGGGTAGGAATTAGGTTTTGACGTGTGTGATTCAATTCTCTCACTCGGAAATGGATGTTAATAGAGTTCTGGTTCAAGATGGTGACATAGGAAGACTCTGATCTCACCTCCTCCATGGAACACACCAAATTCGACCTATTAATAGAACAGTTCCTCGTGAAGAAGAACTGCAGATTGACTGAACAGCTACTGAACAACCAAAGGCAGAGAGAATGGCAAGAGAACAGCAAGAGAGATGGATGGTAACCAAGGCAACCCCACCGCAACACTGCAATCTGCAGTGGGGAGGGACGGCACTGAGGAACCGGGAACAGATCCCTCCGTCTTTGGGCACAGAAAAAAAACATTGTTTAAAAGAGCAACTGGCACAGAAAAGAGACTTCACCAGAAGTCTGCCAAGCTGCAGAGGAATTATGAGAAACCTCTCCAGGTCAGAGGGACCGGAGAATGGCCTGGTTTATATGCCCACCCCACCTTAAAAGCCTAGACAGGAGCAGGGTCCAGACACTGTAACAGGCAGGCCCAGTCATCTCAGGGAGCTTGTAACTTCAGCAAGCTCAGGGTCCACAAGCCCATGCTAGCCCTAGTCATGTAGACACAGAAAAGAGAAGTCAAAGTTTAAAAGGGCTGAGGCGCTGCGGGAATGCTCTCTCTCCTTCAACCTTAAAAGCCCAGGCCGCAGCAGGATTTGCCTGCTGTGAAGAGGTTTGGAAACCATAAATGGAGGGTCCTGATGCCTCAGAAGGCAGGTCTTGATGCCATAACTGATGAATCCAGTCATCACAGGGAGTTTGCCACCTCAGTGAGCCCAGGGTCCACAAGCCCACAAGCCCAGTTACCCTGTAGTGTTGGGGCACAGAAAATAGGCCATGGTTTTGTAGGGGTTTTGTTATTTAATTTTTTTTTAACTGTTTATTTGCTTTTGAGAGACAGAGCACAAACGGGCGAGGGGCAGAGAGGGACACAGACCTGAAGCAGGCTCCAGGCTCTGAGCTGTCAGCACAGAGCCCAATGCAGGACTTGAACTCATGAACCTTGAGATCATGACCTGAGCGGAAGTCAGACGCTTAATTGACTAAGCCACCCAGGCGCCCTGTTTCTTTATTTTTAAAATGTTTATTTATTTTGAAGAGAGAGAGAGAGAGAGAGAGAGAGAGAGCGCGCGACAGCAAGTGGGGGAGGGGCAGAGAGAGAGGGAGACACAGAATCCCAAGCAGGCTCTAGTCTCTGAACTGTCAGCACAGAACCTGACGAGGGACTTGAACTCACAAAACCATGAGATCATCACCTGAGCTGAAGTCAGATGCTTAATGAACTGAGCCACCTAGGTATCCCTAAATTTTTACTTTTTAATTAAATGTATATATGGTTTTTTTGTTGATGTTGTTTGTTTTTTTTACTTTTTAAAATGTGTCTTGTTGGGCGCCTAGGTGGCTCAATCAGTTAAGCGTCTGACTTCAGCTCAGGTCATGATCTCACAGTTTGCAGGCACTGACAGTTCAGAGCCTGGAGCCTGCTGCTGATTCTGTGTCCCCCTCTCTCTCTGCCCCTTCCCGGCTCATGCTCTGTCTCTCTCTCAAAAATAAGTAAACACTAAAAAAATTGTCTTGTCTTGTTTTAATTTTTTTCTTTTTGATTTTTTTCTTTTTTTTCTTTTTTTCTTTTCTTTTTTCCTTTTCTGTTCTATTTTCTTACTTTCTTTCATTATTATTTTTCTTATTCTTTCTGTAAAGGCCATGATTTTAAAAAAAATTACTACCATATACAGTCATAGCTCCAGCCAGCCAGCAAAAGTCACTAAGCCCATGGTCTGCATAGGAGACACCATACACAAGACAACTCCCTGAACTTGAGAAGTAGCTGTTTAATCTAATCCGTAGAAACAAACACAGGAAGTCAAGCAAATGAGGAGCTAGAGGAATATGCTCCACAAGAAAGAACAAGAAAAACCCTCAAAAAATAACTAAATGAAACAGAGATAAGCAACATGCCTGATAAAGTATTTAAAGTAATGATCATAAAGATGCCCACTGGACTAGAAAAAAAAAAAAAAAAAGAATGGAAGAGCTCAGTAAGACCTTCAAAAAAGAGAAAGAAAATATTAAAAGGTGAAGAAATAGAAGAAAAGAAAAGGTGAAGAATACAATAACTGAAATAAAAAAAAAACATATTAAAGGGAATCAACAGTACATGAGAGGATGCAGACAAATGTATCAGTGATCTAGAAGAAAGGATAATGGAAAGCAAACAAGCTTTGATGAAGGAACAGCAAAAAGAGAAAAAAATGTCTTAAACAATGAGGATAGATTAAGAGATCTTGGACAACACCAAGTGAACAAAGATTCTCATTATAGGGATCCCTGAAGAAGAGAGAGAGAAAGGTGCAGAAAACTTTTCTGAAGAAATAATAACTGAATACTTCCTTAAACTTGGAGGGAAATAGACATCTAAGTCCAAGAAGCACAGAGAGTTCCAAACAAGATGAACCCAAGGAGTTCCACGCTATGGCACATAGTAATAAAATATCAAAGGTTAAAGATAAAGAGAGTATCTTAAAACTATCCAGAGACAAACAGAAAGTTACCCACAAGGAAAAACCTGTAAGGCTATCAACTAATTTTTCAGCAGAAACTTTGTAAGTCAGAAGGGAGTGACATACATGATATTTCAAAGTGTTTAAGCAGAAAAAAAAGCCCTATGAAAAAGAATATTCTATTTGACAAGGTAATCATTCAGATCTTAAGGAGAGATAAAAGGTTTTCCAGACAAACAAAAGACAAAGGAATTTAACACTGCTATACCAGCCTTACAAGAAATGTTAAAGGGACTTCTTTAAGTGGAAAAGAAGTGGCTATAATTAGACATAAGGAAAATATGAATAAAAAATAATAAATAAAATATGGCAACATATATGTAAAATGTCGAAAAGGGAGTAAAAAGGAATGATAAAGGAAAAAAGAAAAAGCAAGATTTTCCTTCCTTCCTTCCTTGTGTTTGAACTTACATGACCATCAAATGAATATGAACTGCTATCAACTCAGAATGTTATATATGAACCTCATGGAAACCACAGACCCAAAACCAATCATAGATAAACAAAAAATAAAGAAAGCCAAACAAAACACTATAGATATTCATCAATCACAAAGAAAGCAAGAAAATAAGGAACAAAAAAGAACTACAAAAATGACCAACAGGCATTGCCAAATTGCCAAAAAAATGGCAATAGGCATATACCTGTCAATAATTACCTTAAATGAAAATGGCCTAAATACTTTAATCAAAAGATACAGAATGACAGAATTGATAAAACAACAACAAAACCAAGACCCATCTATATGCTGTCTACAAGAAATTTACCTCACCTAAAGACATATATATATAGTATGAAAGCAAAAGGGATGGAAAAACATTCACTATGCAAATGGAAGTGGAAAAAAAAGGCAGGTAGCAATACTTGTATCAGACAAAATAGACTTTGAGCGACTGTAACAGGATAAAGGAGGACATTATATAATGATAAATGGATCAGTTCAACAAGAAGATATAACACTTGTGAATATCTACACACCTAACCTGGAGCACCTAAATACAAAAAACAAATATTAATGGACATAAAGAGAGAAATTTATGGTAATACAATAATACTAGGGTACTTAAGACTCTACTTATATCAATGGATAGATAATACAGATAAAATCAATAAAGAAACAATGTCTTTGAATGACATACTGGATCAGATGGACATAACAGAATATTCCATCCAAAAACAACAAAATATATAGTATTTTCAAGTGCACATGAAACATTGTCCATAATGAATCCACATATTAGGCCATAAAACAGGATAAGAATATTGAAATCAAACAACACATCTTTTCTTACCACAATGGTATGAAAATAGAAGTAAATCACAAGAAAAATACTGGAAAAAACACGAACACATGAAGACTAAACAAGATGACACTAAACAACCAATAGATCAATGAAGCAAACAAAGAAGAAATAAAAAAAAACACATGGAGACAAATGACTATGAAAGCACAATGGTCCAAAATCTATGGGACACAGCAAAAGCAGTTCCAAAAAGGAAGCATAAAGCAATACAGGTCTACCTCAAGAAATTAGAAAAAAAATCAAATAAACAATCTTAGTTTACAGCTAAAGAACTAGAATAAGAATAAACAAAGCCCAAGATGAGTAGAAGAAAAATAAAGATCAGAGCAGGAATAAATGACATAGAGCCAAAAAAAAAAAAAAAAAAAAAGAGAGAGAGAGACAAAGAAAGAAAAGAAAAAAAAGAAAGAAAAAGTCAATGAGAACAAGACCAGGTTCTTTGAAAACATAAAATTAAACCCTTAACCATACTCATTAAGTAAAAAGAAGAAAGGACCCAAATAAATAAAGTGAAAAATGAGAGAGGAGAAATAACAACTGACACCTCAGAAATACAAAGGAATATTAAGAAAATACTATGAAAAATTACATGCCAACAAACTGGCAACAGAAGAAATGGATAAATTCCTAGAAACATACAATCTTCCAAAACAAGTAATGAATTGTTTTACAAGTAATAAAATTGAACTGACAATCAAAAAAAAAAAAAAAAAAAAAAAAACTGCCAAAAAATAAAGGTCTAGTTTCAGATAGATTCACAAGGGAATTCTATCAGACATTTAAAGAAGATTTAACACCTATTCTCCTCAAACTATTCCAAAAATATAGAAGAGGAAGAAAAGCTTCCACATGCATTCTACAAGGTGGGCATTACTCTGATACCAAAACCAGACAAAGATACCACAAAGATACCACAAAAAAAAAAAAAAAAAAAAAAAAAAAAAAAAAAAAGATACCACAGGCCAATATTCCTGATGCACATAGATGCAAAAATCTTCAACAAAATATTAGCAAATCACATACAACAATGCATTAAAAAGATCAATCATGATCAGGTGGGATTTATTCCTGGAATGCAAAGGTGATTGGCTCAATATTCACAAATCAAACAACATCATACACCACATCAAACCGAAGATAAAAATCATATGATCATCTCAATAGATGCAGAAAAAGCATTTGACAAGATTCAACATCCATTCATGATAAAAACTCCCCAACAAAATGGGGTTAGAAGGAACAGACGTCAACATAATAAAGGCCATATATGAAAACCTAAAGCTTACACCATCCTCAATGGTGAAAACTGAGAGCTTTTCCTCTAAGATCAGGAACAAGATAAGAATGTCCACTTTCACCACTTTTATTTATTTATTTATTTATTTATTTATTTATTTATTTTAACGTTTATTTATTTTTTTGGGACAGAGAGAGACAGAGCATGAACGGGGGAGGGGCAGAGAGAGAGGGAGACACAGAATCGGAAACAGGCTCCAGGCTCTGAGCCATCAGCCCAGAGCCTGATGCGGGGCTCGAACTCCCGGACCGCGAGATCGTGACCTGGCTGAAGTCAGACGCTTAACCGACTGCGCCACCCAGGCGCCCCTCACCACTTTTATTTAAAATAGTACTGTAAGTCCTAGCACAGCATTCATATTGGTAAAGAAGTTAAACTGTTACTATTTACAGATTACGTGATACTAGAAATAGCCCTAAAAACTCCACCAAATAACTACTAGAAGTATAAATAACTGCAATAAAGTGGCAGGAAAAAAATTTAATACACAAAATTGGCAGCATTTCTATAAACTAACAACAAAATAGCAGAAAGAGAAATTTAAAAAAACAACACCGTTTACAACTGCACCAAAAAGAATAAAATAGCTAGGAATAAACTTAACCAAAGAAGTGAAAGATCTGTATTCTTAAAACATAAAACACTGATGAAAGAAATTAAATGTGACACAAATACATGAAAATATATTGTTTTTATTGGTTGGAAGAATTAATATTGTCAAAATGTCCACATTAGCCATAGCAATCTACACATTAAATGCAATTTCTATCAAGATAACAACAACATTCTTCACAAAACCAGAACAAGTAATACTAAAATTTGTATGGAATCACAAAAGACTCCAAATAGCCAAAGCAATCCTGATAAAGAAAAACAAAACTGGAGGTATTACAACCCCAGATTTCAACTACAAATCTGTAGTAATCAAAACAGTGGAGTACTGGCACAGAATAGACACATATATCAATAGAACAGAATAGAGAGCACAGAAATAAAGTCACATTTATATGGTCAATTAATCTATGACAAAGGAGGCAAGAACATACACAATGGGGAAGACAGCCTTTTCAATAAACGGTGCTGGGAAAAATGACAGCTACATGTAAAAGAATGACACTAGATCACGTTCTAACACCATACAAAAAAATAAACTCAAAATGGATTAAAGGCCTAAATGTAAAACCTGAAACCACAGAAAAAGAGAACATAGGCAGTAATTTCTCTAACATCTGCCATAGCAACACTTTTCTAGATATGTCTCTTAAGGCAAGGTAACCAAAGCAAAAAATAAACTACTGAGACTGTATCAAAATAAAAAGCTTTTGCACAGTAAAAGAAATCATCAACAAAACAAAAAGACAACTGACTGAATGGGATAACATACTTGCAAATGATATATCCAATAATATACAAAACATATAAAGAGCTTATACAACTCAACACCAAAAAACAATTTGAGTAAAAAATGGGCAGAGGACCTAAATAGATATTTTTCTAAAGATGTAAATCTTTAGAACATCACTAATCATCAGGGAAACATAAATCAAACTCACAATGAGATATCACTCCATACCTGTTAGAATGGCTAAAATCAAGAAGACAAGGAACAAAGAGTGTTGGCAAACAAGTGGAGAAAAAGGACCCCTCGTACACTGTTGGGGAGAATGCAAACTGGTACAACCACTGTGGAAAAGAGTATGGAGGCACTTTAAAAAATTAAAATATAAGTATCATATGATCTAGTAACTCTACTATTGGGTATTTAATCCAGGGAAAATGAAAACAATAACCCGTGTATCCACCCCTATGTTTATTGCAACACTATTTACAATAGAATAGCCAAGACATGGAAGCAACATAGGTGTCCATCAACAGATGAATGGTGTGTGTATATATGTGTGTATGTGTGTGTGTGTATCTATATATCTATATGTGTGTGTGTGTGTGCATGTAATGGAATACTATGTGTGTGTGTATGTATATATACATATATATATATTTATATATTTACATTTATATAATGGAATACTACATGGCCATAAAAAGGATGAGATCATGCCATTTGAGTAACATGGATGGACTTAGAGGGTACTGAAATAAGCCAGACTGAGAAAGACAAATACAGTATGATTCCACACATAAATGGAATCTAATACAAGCGAGTGAACAAAAATAGAATCAGAATTATAAATACAGAAAACAAACTGATGGTTGCTAGAAGGAAGAGGGGTGAGGAGTTGAACAAAGGGTAAAGAGGAGAGGGAAATACAGGCCTTCCACTTACGGAATGAGTTAAGTCATGGGAATAAAAAGCAGGATATAAGGAATACAGTCAATAATATTGTAATAGCAATGTAATAGGACAGATGGTATCTATGCTTGTGGCGAACATAACATAATATCTAAGCTTGTCAAATCACTAAGTTGTATACCTGAAACTAACAGAACTGTGCATCAACTATAGTCAAATTAAAAAAAAAAGGAAATGGATATAATAATAGCATTCACTCATAGAGTTCCACAAGGGTTAAACAAGATATATGCAAAGTACATGTAACTGGCACATAATAATTTTCATTAAATGTTTGCCTTTACTATAAATACTGTTATTATTAGTATCATGATATCTTCCTAAAACTAGTACACAGTATGTATATAAGACATGTCTGCTGAGTAGATGCACTTACTTGGCAACTTCATCAAAGGCAGTACATTAATCCATCAAATGTTCTATTTGTGTTATAAGGTAGCCTCAGAGCATAAAGGAAAATTGAGGGTGAAGGGAATGTAAATGGGAAGAAGCAGAGGTATATATCACTCTACAATTTTAACCTGAGAGAATAGGAGTGAAACACCTCTGTGCCTACTCTTTACAACTCAACTTTCTCATGCCCACCTGGCTGCATACCATCTATACTACATTTATACTTTCTGGCCTTATGTTCTATTATTCTCTTGTTTCTTGGTATGTTTCAGCCATAGTGGTTGTTTTCCAGTTCTTCTAAAACACCATATTTGTTTCTACAGAGTTTCCTTCTGTTGGCCTGTTCTTGTCAAATCAGGTCTCAGCTTGAATATTTATTGACATTTCAAGCTAAAGTAGTTTCCTTCCTTCAACCTCCACAGTATATAATTCTCTATTTCATAATCAATTACCCTGCTTATTTATTACAAATCAACTGTATCCATCTATCATCCTATTTATCTACCCATCAGTCGATCGGTCCATCATCCATCCATCCATCCATCATCCATCCATTCACTCTCAACTCATCCCTTTTTCTAATATTATCTGCCTCCCTCTATGAGAATCTACATATCACTAAAGCAGGGACTTCACCACTCTTGTTCACTGATATATCACCAGATCTTAGAATAGTGCCTGTCATGTAAAATTCTCATTAAATATTGTTTTAAGAATAGCTAGACCCAAAAATATTAATATCTCTTTCTTATTCCTCACAATGAAAGTAATTTTTGTAGTTTTTGTTATGAAATTAGAAATCACTAGTAGAACTTAAAGGGTCCAATGAGGAAATAGAGAGGAGTTGGTAAAAGGGTAAAAACTTTCAGGTATACGATGAATACGGTCTGAGGATCTAATATAAAATATGGTGACTATGGATGATAAGACTACATTAAAAAATAATAATTGAAATTTGCTAAGAGAATAGAACTAAAATGTTCTCACAACAACAACAACAAAACCCAAAGGATAAATATGTGAGGTGATAGATGTGTGAGGTAACTGGATGATGGGAATCTTTTCACATACATACAAATATCAAATCACCACAATGTACATTTTAAGTACTTTACAGTTTTATTTATCAATTTTACCTTAATAAAGCTTAAAGTAAAAGAAAATGAAGAAACAAGACTGAAATATACATGGAATATCTCAACAGAGCAATAACGAAGGAAACTGAAGCAGTAATAAAAAATTTTCCAACAATGGAAAGGCCAAGACCAGATAGTTTCACTGATGAATTCTACCAAACATTTAAAAAAGAATTAATGTCAGTCCTTTCAAAACCCTTCCAAAAAATTGAAGAGAAGGGATTACTCCCAAACTCATTTTACAAAGCCAGAATTACCCTATTACCAGAGCCAGATAAAGACACTACAAAACCCAATGAAACAAAAACCAAAAAAATAAGCTATAGGCCAATATCCTTGATATAGATGCAAAAATCTTCAACAGAACTCTAGCAAACAGAATTCAAGAGCACATTAAAAGCACATTACATCATGTCCAAATGGTATTTATCCATGGGATGCAAGTATGTTCAATACACACAAGTCAACAAGTGTGATGTACCACAATAACAGAATAAAAGATAAAAATCTTATGATCATCGCAATAGATGAAGAAAAAGTATTTGACAAAAATCAACAGTCTCTCATAAATAAAAGCTCTCAACAAACTGTGCATGAAGGAATGTATATGAATATAATAAATGCCATGCATGACAAACCTACAACTAACATCATATTCTATGATGAAAAAATGAAAACTTTTCCTCTAAAATCAGCACCATGACAAAGGCGTCCACTCCCATCACCTCTCTTCAATATCGTACTGGAAGTTCTAGCCAGAGTGAGCGAGCGAGCAGGCAGGCAAATAAATAAATACATAAATAAATAAATGTATGTCATCCTAATTGGGAGCAAAATTGTCTCTGTTTCAGATGACATGATATTGTATACTATATACAGAAAACCCTAACAACTCACCAAAAAACTGTAAGAATTAAAAATAATCAGTAAAGTTACAGGATACAAATGAAAATACAAAATCAGTATCAGCATATAGAAATTAATTGCATTTGTATACAATAACAACAAACTATTTGAAAGAGAAATAAAACAATGCCATCTATAATAGCACAAGCATAATAAAATGTTTAGTAATATATTTAACTAATAAGGTGAAATATCTCTACTGTGAAAACTAAAAGACACTGATAAAAGTGACTAAAGAATACACAAGTAAATGAAAAGCCATCCTGTGTATGTGGATCAGAAAAATTAACAAATTGCAAAAGTGTTCATACTACCTAAAATGATCTACAGATTCAATGTAATTCCAATCAAAATTACAATGGCATTTTTTACAGGAACAGAAAAAAATAGTCTTAAAATTCACATGGAACTACAAAAGACCCCAAAGATCCACAGCAATCTTGAAAAAGAAGAATAAAAGTGTAGTGATCAAAACAGCATGGCACTAGCACAAAACAGACACATAGATCAATGGAACAGAACAGGGACCAGAAATAAGTCCATAAAGTTTTCTCAAAAAATTAAAAACAGAACCACCATATTATCCAGCAATCCCCCTTCTGGGTATACATCTGAAGGAAATGAAATCAGCATCTTAAAAAGATACCTGTACTCCAATGTTCACTGCTGCATTATTCACAATGGGAAAGACATGGAAACAACCTAAGTATACTTTGACAGATAAATGGATAAATAAAATGTGGCATATGTGTATATGTATGTATATATATATATATGTAATTTATGTATATGTGCATATATGTGTGTGTGTGTGTGTGTGTATATATATATATGTATATGTATATTGACAGAGAAAAAGAGAGAGAGAAAAGCGGGGAATCCTATCATTTGTGATAACATAGATGGCCTCTGAGGGTATTATGCTAAGTGAAATAAGTCAGACAGAGAAAAGCAAATATGGTATGATCTTACTTTTACAGAATCTGAAACAATGCAAATGCCTACAAACAGAGTAGAATGGTGGTTGACCTGGGCTGGGGGTGGAGGAAATGAGGCAGTCATGATTAGTGATTAAGTGGTGATTAGAGACATAAACTTTCAGGGCACCTGAGTGGCTTAGTCAGTTGTGCGTCAACTTTGGTTCAGGTTGTGATCTCGAGGTTGCTGGGTTCAAGCCCCGCGTCCGGCTCTGTGCTGACAGCCTGGAGCCTGCGGCCTACTTCAGATTCTGTTTCTCAATCTCTCTGCCCCTCCCCTGCTCATGCTCTGTCTCTCTCTCTCTCTCTTAAAAATTAATAAACATTAAAAAATCTAAAAAAAGAAGACACAAACTTTCAGTTATAAGGTGAATAAGTTATGGGATCTAATATAAAGCATGGTGACTATAGTTAAGAATACTGTATTATATACTTAAAAGTTGTCAAGAATAAATTTTAAATGTTCTCAGCACACATACACCCATCCACAAAATAATTATGTAAGGTTATGGGTGTGTTCATTAATCTTGTAGCCAGCATTTTGCAACATATATGTATACTGAATCATAATATTGTACACCTTAAACTTACACAGTGTTGTATGTCACTTATATTTCAATAAGGCTGAAAAAGAGATAAGAGAAAAAAGAGAAACAGTATAAAAGACATACACAACTAGAGGGTATTATGCTGAGCGAAATTAGAGAAAGACAAATGTCATATGACTTCACTCTTATGAGGAATTTAAGACACAAAACTGATGAACATAAGGGAAGGGAAGCAAAAACAATATAAAAACAAGGAGGGGGACAAAACGTAAGAGACTCTTAAATACAGAGAACAAAAAGAGGGTTGCTGGAGGGGTTGTGGGAGGGGGGATGGGTTAAATGGATAAGGGGCATTGAGGAATCTACTCCTGAAATCATTGTTGCGCTATCTGCTAACTAACTAGGAGGTAAATTTAAAAAAAAAAAATTTTTTTTTAACGTTTATTTATTTTTGAGACAGAGAGAGACAGAGCATGAACGGGGGAGATTAGAGAGAGGGAGACACAGAATCTGAAACAGGCTCCAGGCTCTGAGCTGTCAGCACAGAGCCCGACGCGGGGCTCGAACTCACAGACCGTGAGATCATGACCTGAACCGAAGTCGGCCACTTAACTGACTGAGCCACCCAGGCGCCCCAAGGAGGTAAATTTAAAAATAAATAAATTTTAAAAAATGAGATGTGAAAAAATTAAAAAAAGACATACACAACAATAAGTAAACTGCAAGGTAATACTTTAAATGTGTGTGTGTGTGTGTGTGTGTGTGTGTGTGTGTGTGTAAAAACACCCACCTCTAACCAAATTTCTCATGCCTTGAGTGATTTCAAATTAAAGGCTGTTTATTTGTTTGTTTGTTTATTTTGCATGAAAAATACAAATATTTTACCAGAAGAGAAATATGATACACTAAAATTTCAAACTGAATCAACATCAAATTGACAGTCATAATAGCAGGTAACTTATAAACATCAAGTGCATAGTCATAAGTAGCAGGTAATTTATAAGCCATTTATATTTGACCTTTATAGTTGGCAGAACTCCTTTTGCCTTCCTGTTTATAATTTGATTAGGTGATTAACAGGGTAACCTCTTGCCTTTCTAACAACACAACAGTTCTGAGGCAAACTGAAAAATATTTTAAAAATCTATCATTTATTGTGTTTTTACCTTCTAAAGACAGTACTGCACAGCCATTACCTGCTTCAACATTCACTAGCCTTACTTGACAGACGATGTAGTTAAGTATTAAGGGAAGTAATTTGAGCAAATTCACACTATGCACCAGGGCTGACATTAAAACTCACATTTGTCAGACCCCAGAGTTCAACCCCTTTAAGTAGCTACTGCGACGTTCTGCTGGGGGCGCTTAAAATACAACTACAGAAGTGATTTAAGGAGGGTCACAAATACGTAGTTTAGCACAAATCCTTATTATTTTGTTTCCTCTCTGTTCACTATGAGATATGACACAGCGGCTCTCAGAATCTCTCACATCCATTCCTTCTTTTCTTTTTCCACTGCTACCATACCCAAACTAAGTGGCTTCAAGCCCTGAATTAGCATTACTATGGCCACCTAATAATTGTGTTGTGAATCTGCTTTGTGTAATTCATCTGCCACATCATCTTCCTACTAGGCTCCATTCATCACTGTTACTCCATGCTTCAACTGTGCCAGACAACGGGAATATAAATATCTTGGAATAGTTCCCATTGTGGGAATACAGTCTGATGTGCTATAGTAGAGGTGTATACACAGTACAATTGTGGTGTAAAGAAGTGAGTGGCTAGTGATCCATTGGATATACAGATCTGGAGCCAGCAAAAAGGGGCTCACTGGTGACCCTCACTATGAAGGAAGTCAGGGAAGCCATGGTAACTCCCAGGGAGAATATTCTGTCAGACATAGAAAGAACTGAGCCTAAAATCTGGAGATAAGATTTAAGGGGCAAATACAGGGAGAGGAGCCACTGAAATATATGAAAAGTAACTGCTGGGGGTATAGAAGAAAAGGAAAGAGAGGAGCCAGAAGCCAAGGGAGCTGTGAAATCCAGGGAGGAGAGGATACTCAATTGTTTCAAATGCTACAGCTAAAGACTGAGAGGTTACTACTAGATTTTTCAGACATGAGATGAGTTGCAGAGAAATGGTAGAGCAGTGGACAAGAATTAAATCAAGGAATATATACTAGATGAAAAGGAGAATAAATCTTGGCTCACAAGGGAGGACATGGGAAGAAAAGAGAGAAGAAAAGAAGTACCTATGGATATTTACAGTTGTGAGGCTGCAAAGTTCCTGTCAATGGTCCATTTTCTCTGCCAAGAGGAACACGAGGATGTTTGCTAAGAGAAAGGTGTAAGGGTAGGTAAGGGTTTGGGGAGCATAGTAAAATTTTTGAGTAGCTGCCTTGGATTATGGGAAAAGAACCAGGAAGACAAAAAAAAAAAAAATGCTATAGAACCATGTTGGAGGTTCAGCTAAAGGTAGTGAAGTGACCTTGACTTGTATGTTTTTTAAGCTTCTCTGTGGCATAGAAGAAATACTCCAAGATATTATCAATAGTTCCTTGTTTACACATTAACTTGAACACAATTAGCAACTTAATATTCAGAATACCTTGTTACTGGGAAAAAAAAAATTCCTTGACTGTCAGACAAGGAGGTTCTGGTTCTGGAAATGGTGAACAATTGTGAGTGAACGATATGTCTCTTGGGAAGGGTTATAATACAGAAGAATGAGCATATATAAAGATTAATTGTCAGTAAACACTACTGCCTTCTCCATCCCCCACTCACACTGATCCCATGAGATGGGCCATCATTTATCAGCTCTAAGAGACTGGCACACAGTGAGTACTTGGACAAAATCAAGTTTTTGGACTCTAGAGGAGAAAACCAGATCCTGGGCTGCGGTGAACAACCAAGATATAGTCAATTTGCAAGTCTCTATTATCAAGGCAACCTTAAGTCTTTATTTGTATTCTTATGGTAGTGATTTTTCATCTTCAATCCATTCTTAAAGACTCCAGTCTATTATTTTTTACACCCTTTATCATAGGTAGAAAACTCACTCTAGCATTTTCTCGTAAGTAATCTCAAACTGAGGTCACGGTTTGATTGTAGTCTTGTCTTTCCTGTTAAACTGTAAATACACAGTGGAGTGTAAGGGTGTGAAAGAGGGAGGTTCTCCTCTGAATCTGGGACAGTGATACTTGCTGGATGATCAAGGTCATAATCATGCTGTTATAATCCCCTTATTCCCTGGTGCAATTATCAAAAGAAATGGAAAGTGTCTGTGGAAAAAATTTTGATGATGAGAGACTTTTAAAATTAGCTTTAAATACCAAGGAACAGAAATAAAGAACAAGGGATGACCTAGAAAAATATAAAGACCAAAAAGATGTTTTTGTCTCTGAGGGCTTCAGGCTATGTCTTATTCATCTTTAGCCCAGTGCCTGGTGTGAGTACATGGGAGAAGGAAAGAGAATAACACAGTATAAATACGTGCTCTGTGCCAGATCTGTGCAATACATCTTAATATATGTTCTCTCATTTACTCCTTCCAACTAGCCATTAGATAGAAAATAATATTGCCTTTTTTTTTTTTTTACATGAACCTAAAGTTGAGAAATCACATAGTTTTCTTATATTCTTAGATATTCAGTTGTGGAGCTGGTATTTGAATGCAGGTCTGTAAATCCCAAAGTTCATAAGGTTTCTATTGTATTAATTTGCCTATTCCAAGTATTTATTGAGCTGAAAACTTAGAAATGGATCTCAGTTTATAGAATCAACCATCCTCAGCAATGGTGGTTGTATTCCAGGAGACAGTGCATGCAATATAAAATCTGGTTTATACTTTAAATGGAGGCTGAAGATGTAGATGTAGGCAAATCCTAAAATTATCACCCGAATTTGTCCCTGTTTGTGTTTTGCCTTTACCACTGAACAAAGATACATGTCTATCAGATAAGAGCTGCCTTTCTTTCTGAGATGGAGACAATAATACAGAGATGGGTTGGTTTTTTTCCCCTAAATACATGGGGATTGAGGAAAGTTCAGTATAGATGGAGAGTATAGGGGAGAAATTAAAAAAGACAGGGAGATATTAACAATTCCCATCAGACAACTTCTAAAGAGAAAATGTATTCTATGGCAAAGAAGTACTAAGAAATGCCTCTTGTTGAAAAATATGGTTATTTCTATTTTTATTTTTTAAATTTATTTTAAGAAAGAGAGAGGAAACTGGGGGAGGAGCATAGGGAGAGAGAGGGAGAAGGAGGGAGAGAGAATCCCTAGCAGATTTCACACCGCCAGCATGGATCCCGATGCGGGGCTCAAACTCATGAACCATGAGATCATGACCTGAGCTGACATCAGAGGCTTAACTGACTGAGCCACCCAGGCACCCTGGGTTATTTCTGTTTTTAAAAATGATAGAAATGAGTATAAAGATTCTACACACTTTTCATATGTAAAAAAGATTAAAACACCCCTTCTTGTTGGTCTTCAGGTTACTTTGATATTAGTTTTTCCATTGGGATCCTGTCCTACTAAAGTATGTACAAGACACTATAGCAGCACCAGAGAAGGGGTAATTGATTCTTTCTGGAAAGACAGAAGAAGCTTAGGGCAATATTTCACTGTAAAGAAAATTTGAGATGAATACTAAAGGGTAAGAAATGATTATCCAGAAGATCACAGACAAAAACGAAAATTTCATTCTACTGGCTTTAAGTTGAAGTATCTAATTTATTTCCCTCTCTCCTTCCTTCCCCTTCCTTCATTCCTTCCTCTCCCTCTCTACGTCAATCTATCATCTATCATTTGCTTAAGCTATAGGATTCCCAAGATGGTCAGCTAGAGAACGCAGTGTGGTGTAGCGGTTAAATGGCATGGCTTGAGATGAAGATTCGCTGGGTACGTACTCCAGCTTTGACGCATATAATTACTAACTTCTCTGTCTTTCACTCATTTGAAAAATGTGAGGAATGAATGTGCTAATATGCATAAATCATTTAAAACCATACCTAGCATATACCAAGGTTAGTTATCATTTTAATTTGTTCATTTACTTTGAAATATTCTGCCCCATCATCAGAACTAAGTCTTGAATCACTTCAGAATCAATGATAGAGCTATACTAATTAGAGAATTTGATGCAGAATAGCTCTATTTTGGTAGCTGCTCCAATTTATGTATAGGATTTTACACCCTTTTGATCTTAGGTAAATATATAATCTCTTGACTTAATGTATTGATTATTGCATAGCAAAAGTAACAGATTAATTGAAAAGGGATTTATGGCTTAATTATAAGCAAATCTACCATCACATTTGCTAGATCTGTACAAACTAAGCCATTTAATATAGAGTAAATATGTAAAGTGCATACTCAGTCCTGGAATCCGCCTTTCAAATTTTATTTTGAATGTCAGAATCTCAGATGAGTGTCTGTCTTATAAGAAATTAATGCAGTGTAGAATGAAACTCTCACCTCTGTCCTATTCACTGTATTTCATGGAGTGAATTTTAGAGTGTTTTCACGTTAATCTCATATAAATTATTTCTTGTAGTATGCCGGGTTAGTCCAGCATCCATTCATCCACTCACCATCTACCCAAACATCCATGCATGCGTGTGTGCATGCAGCAAATATTTAAGCATCTCCTACGTGCAATGTAAATTTGTGAAATATTAGAAAAAAATATTAAACGAGACAGACATAGCATTGCTAATGGTGCTCATAGGATGTCAGAGAAGACTGATAATGAGAGAAACAACTACAATAAAGATGATTTGATCTCTATGAAACATAATTTCCCCAGGTGACTCTCTTTCTTGTCTAGCTCATAATTTCCTTTTTAAGCACACTTCTCTTTTAAATAATATTGCACGAAGCTCAGAATTATTTGAGCGATCTTTGTGGAACAGTATCAGGGCCACATTTAGGTAGGTAGTGCTACCATCAGAGGTGTTTCATCTGCAAGAGGCACTGTATGAAATAAAGAGGTAACATTCTCATGGGAAAAGAAGTGAAAAAGAGGAAAGCTCACAGGAACGTGCCGCCGCAGGTTTGTTGGTGTGCCGGATGGAGAAGAGCTGGTGCTGAGGGCATTCTCAATGTCCTGATCAAGTTGGTCCAGTTTCATAATTAGCAGCACCATGGAGTCTAGCCGCGCCCTATCTCGATCTTCTCTTATTTCCTGAGGAACAGAACATGTTGTTACTAAATCTGAAAGGGCATTTCTTGGAAAGAATAAAAAGTTCCCTGTTCTTCAATGTGACAAAAAGGACACTGAATAATAGGCAGCCTTCTACTCAAGGGGGAAAGGAAGTTCTATTCTGTATCATCAATGGGCTCTTCATTGGGAAGATGCTGACCTACTGCCAAAGAAGCATTTTACTTGAATTTTAAATATACATCTTCTGGCAAAAAGTGAAATGAAAAAGAAGTATAACATCACTGAGTACTGATACATATTTACTACTTTTCTGTGAACTATTCTTGGGAAAAATTAGATGTTACTTTTTTCATGGTATAAATCAATTATGACATACTAATAACTGTTGGTGGTTAGGCATTTAAGGATCCATACAATATTTTTGGAAGAATATTTCTGAGTATAGGAAAAAAATGGGAAAATAATCAAAGGCGGCAGGATTCAGTCTGTACAGTGGGCAAGTTGCTTTGTTTGTTTTGTTGTATTTTGTTTTGTTTTTGCATGGCGCCATTTACCTACTGCTGCTTCAAGCTATATCACTGTCAATATTTCTTTTCAAGCTTCTTTTTTTTTTCACATTAAAAAAAAGCCCCCATAACTGTATATATTTTTGTAAATGATCATGGTTACTTATCCTGAATTCTTTATAATATTGAGATATATTTATGGAAATACTGTTGCTTACAGGAATAACTAAACCTTCTCATTGACCATACAGAGTCATTTCCACATGACTGTTTACTATTCTTGCATATTCAAATCATGTCAATTAGTATTAGGAATTTCCCAGATTCCCTGTGGGCTGTGCAAGGTATCAAGGTTGGATAGGGCATTGGGTTGGGAAAAAAAGGCCATGGAAAGCACAGTAAGGTTCTTTAGAAGCAAAATCTACTGAGACATATAATAGACTCAGGGCTAGCCCTTTGGAAGAAAACTATCATGTGTAACTCATGTTGCTATCTTCTCATCTGTCTTTGATATTTACCTCGGTGAAATCAGCTTTGAAAGGAACACAAGTGGGGACCTCAAAGGGAAAATATATCACAACAGAAGCCTGAGGGATGTGGGTACAAGGGAGCAGGTGATGGTATTGGAAGTGAATCAGACATTTTATTTTGTTTTGGCATTTTTTAATCCCCTAAATTCTCTAGCCTTCATTAGGAGGGAACCCCAAAGAACAGGGACTAACTAGGGTAAATTTCATGGATTAATCAAATTCTATACAAGTCTCTGTACCCCCAATAGCTAGAGCATTATTTCCCAGATGTCAAACAGTTGGCCTATTAAAGTGTTCAAAGAATCATTAATTAGGGTAACATTCGTAAATTATTTGGGTAAGCTGAACCTGTGTTTGGTTTAACAGACTAACATCAAATTGAAAGAGCTAGTCCTATTTCCATAAAGACATCCAGTTTGAGAATAAGTTAAGAATTTTTTTTGAGTTGTATTACTTACTTCAGAATACTATGCTGTGATTATTACTTAAATTTCCTTTCATTGTCCCTGCTGTCTACAACATGTAATGAGGCTCTGACACAATTACAGGCTCTTGTCATCATAAAGTTTTATGTTTTATGCTTGAGAGTATCCAGGATATTTGCAAACAGACTTGAACCTCACTATATATCATATCCTTCACTGCCACAGAACTTTGTTATAGTCAAAAGAGCATTACAGTAGAACCCTGCTTCTACCTTAAAATGAAGTCCTGGAAATATTGGAGATTATTCTAAATTTAATTCTCTTCTAAATACCCAAAACATGGAACACCTGACTGAAAGAAGACTCAAAGTCCTCTTAATTACTTCTCCAATGTATTTGCTTGTATAATTTCCTTCTTTTTAAAACCAAAGTTGTGTTTGGCAAGATAATGTTCTTTGCATCTCTACATCCACATAATGTTTTTTCTGTGTGATTTTAATTTCCCAGTTATAACATCCTCAAGCACAAAAATTATGTTTTTCTACCTGGCAGATGAGACAAGTTATACATTGCACATGCAATATGTTTTCAGGAATAATAGTAATGAAATCAATAGGAGCCAGTGAAATAACAGCTCCCAAAGCCTTAGAAAGTATATCTTGATATTTTTCCAGCTACTAAGTTAATGTTGGATAAAGCAGTATGTCCTGGGTTGTCCTAGACCTACCAGCAGTGGTCTCAGAAACAATTTGTCTTTGAATTAACTGGATGCTGAGATTGTGCTTTAAAAACATTTTTAAATCCATGGGCTGAGCATCAAATTATTTCAAATGCTCTGCCAAAAGGAATAAAACCAAACGGCCTTGGTCTACAATATTCCTTTAGAGAAATAAGCCTATTGATTTCGCCTTCCTTCCTGGATGCTTCCTTATTCACTATCTATTACATTCAGCATCAAGCGTCAAGTACACAGACCAGTATCCTGTGTTATACATCCATAAAACCTCACAAAATAGAGTGGACTACAAATCAGATGCTTTGGATAAATTTTACTGTCTTTGTTTTGAAAGCCCCAGATATTAATATTTAACAGTTCTAACCTTTCATATGTCCATGGCTAAACTCCAGCAAATAGCTCATGCCTGAAAATAGAGCTGCGTATTTGCAGGTTTTGGCTAGGTTGACTTCTTCATTGAAGCTTTTATTTCATGCTGTCTCCATAGTCCACGAAGAGGACCTTCTTTAATAAGTAAAGCTGCCTATTAATGAAGTTCTCAACATTTCAGTACCTTAACCCCTTCAAATCAAGGCCAAGATGCTAAATTCTCTCCCCTCCCGTCTTTCCTTCCTTCTTTCCTGCAGTCATAGCTGTTCTGGGCCAAGCACCATTAAAGGGACAAAATAGTCACAAGTGGATAAGAGATTTAAAAATTCCTGCTTTCTTGAATATTATAGTCAACCATGAGAAGACACAACAAAAGTTAACAAATTCATAAGTAGGATGGTTTCATACAGGAACAAGTGTAAGAAGCAAATAAATTGGGTAAGAATCTACACAGTCACTGAAGGGGGTGTCCCACTTTGTATAGAGTGGTTGGAAAATAGTTTTCTGTGGTTGGAAAATAGAGCTAAATCATGATGGGGAGAAAAAGAATGGGGTAGAAGAGAGATACGAAGATGAAGATGGAGATGGAGAGAGACAGCAAGTGACAGAGAAAGGGAGAGAGAAAGAGAGAGAGAGAAAGGAAGAAAAATGAAAGGCAAAGAAAAAAGGGGAAGGGAAGGGAAGGGAAGGGAAGAAGAAGAGGAAGAAGGAAGGAGGAGAACTGGGAAAATAGTACTGCACACATCTTGGATGCTAGACTGGAATGAGCTGGATGAATAAGAGGATCAGATAAAAGGTGGGGGACACCAGGAAGGGAAGTGAGAGTGAAAGGAATGAATACTAGAACAATGTACAGGTGAATATGAACAGGAGCCAAAATATATTTTGTCATGAAGGTCACTGTAAAGGTCAAATTTATTCCTTACAGTGGGGCCACTGGCAGGATGTAAGCACATGAGTGATTTCCTGTGTATTTTACTTTTAGGATCCTCACCACATATTGACAATCAAACATTTTTGGAACCTCACGCTACTTTAGCCCCAGCAAAGTCAAATGGCTAATTCATACGAAATAGTTCAAATTAACCTAGGATTATTTTCTAGTCCTAGTCCTAGTTCTTTTTTTTTCCCCCTGAAGTCTGAATTGGACCCACATTATGGCAATTATAAGGCAATAACAAATTTAAGAGTACATCTATCTTGATGAGCACTGAATAATATATGGCATTGTTGAATCCCTATATGGTACACCTGAAACTAATATAACACTGTGTGTTAACTACACTGGAATTAAAAAAATGATATGCTTTTATAACACGGCCATAAATATTTTGAGATCGAAGTGAAAAAGAAGACACTGTCTGAGGAAGCTGTTTCTTGGAAGCAGGGAGTGGTATGTTAGTAAATGTTTAGAAACTAGATACCAAATGAAACAAAAGTCCTCATGTGTAGCATGTGCCACTTTTTCTGTGACGTAAATATTGTCATAGCTGGTTTCAAGCTACCAACAAGACATTATTGAACTCAGAACAGGAAGAGATGCCACCAGTTTGCTCTTGTGAGCTTATGCGAGCTGGTGCATATTTGTGCCAACACATAGTAGGAGTGGGATCAGTAGGATGGAGAGACATGCTCAGAATTTGATTCAAATAGAAGCATTGCTAGTTAAATCGACAGTTGT
This sequence comes from Herpailurus yagouaroundi, assembly GCF_014898765.1. Lineage (NCBI taxonomy): Eukaryota > Metazoa > Chordata > Mammalia > Carnivora > Felidae > Herpailurus > Herpailurus yagouaroundi. The sequence goes on along the minus strand of NW_024412412.1, from coordinate 24,876,045 downwards.
AATTATGGCTTAGTCAACATAACAACATACTGAAATAATGTATTTTATTTATTTAATGCATTTATTTTCCTTAACTTTTGCTCTTGTTGCCCAGGTAGAGTTCAGTATAAATTGTTGACTGAAATTTAGTGTTCTTCTGGAGACTTCTTTTTTCCTAGAAGCAGCTCATGTATCTGCCTTCTTTGCACTATCCATTATTTATGTTTGTAAAATCCCTTAAAATTCATTATAATTAACATATCTTCATATGTGTATTTTCACTTAAATAGGTCAAACAGGGGTGCCTGGGTGATTCAGTCAGCTGAGTGTCTGACTTCTGCTCAGTCATGATCTCGTGGTTCATGAGTTTGAGGCCCACATTGGGCTCTGTGCTAACAGCTCAGAGCCAAGAGCCTGCTTCAGATTCTGTGTCTTCCTCTCTCTCTGTCCCTCCCCCACTCATACTCTGTTTCCTCTCTCTCATAAATAAATATTTAAAAAAATAATTAAAAAATAAGTCAAAACATATTTGAGTAACTCATTATGTACTTGGGTACTTTCTCCAAAATTAAGACTTTAGAAATCTAGAGCTCTAGGATCATGGCTATTGGTTCCACGGTGTTCTGACTTTGCAGCTGTAGAGTTTTAAATCCAGATCACTTTTCCATTGACAAATTGAATAGAGTAGAGCCCAGCTCTCCCCACTCCTTGCCTCGGTCTTTTTCCAATACTCCATTTTGCTTCCCTTTCATGGATGCAATTTCTAATTCAATGCCTATTAGGCATCATTTATTCTCTCCTTAACTACTGCAACCTGTTTTTCATTCCTTCTAATATACAGAAACTATGTTTTGGAAGAGTAGCAATAACCACAATTAAATGCAAGAAACTTTTGCATCTAGACAAGTCCTTGTACGTTTTTAACAGTCTTCACGATGTTTATTGGCCAGCTCCTGTGTCCTATGCACTGTTCCCTAGGAAGCTACCTATTTCATACTTGTGCAGTTGTAAGGTTGAGAATTCTGCCTTCCTTTAACTTCCCAGTTTCTCCCTCCAAAAATAGACAGCATAAAGTAGTGTCTATTCCATGAAAGAGCCTTTCAAATATTTGAAGAACTACGTTGTGCCCATTTTCTTCATTTTCTAGGTGAATCATACTCAGTCCCCTTAATGATTTCTCATACGACATGTTTTCAAATCCTCATTAGTTCTATTTACCCTTCTCTGAATATGACATAATTCTGTCATTGACCCAATTAATAGTCAGTGCCGAGAATTAAATATATTACTCTACACGTTCTCAGACCAGGGCAGAGTAGGCAAGTATTTCCCCATGTTCTATATACCCTCTCTAACACAGCCTAAGAATTAGGTGCCTGTTTAGAACATGAATAGGCTATTCTTAATAGGATTGCATGATTTGCTTTTTTAATGAGGAAAAACTATTTAGTTGCCTGTGAGCTGACCTTGAGTCAATGGTGTGATATATGTCTCCTTTTCCCAATATCTGCCTGTGTAGCACTAAGAGCAGAAACATCCTGTTGTCGAGAGACTGTAACCAGCTGTTGTCAAGGTACAGATAATATATATCACAGTTGTCGAAGAAATTTCCAGTTGTATTTCTTTCAGAAACACGTCAGTGGATGCTTAGGCAAATTTGGAGAGAAACTTCTATTCAATTCGATTTGTTGTCAAAAGCCTATTATGGCCAACCGCATGGTTTTCATTGGAAAATCTTAAAGATGTTCCTTATTTACTCCCAAGAGCTATTTAGCCCCTAAGCAGTGAAGTCATTTGGGTCACAATGGGATCTGGGGGAGATACACAGGGTTTTTAGGGGGTCATTCTCTCCAGATCTCTGAAAAGGAATTCGTTGAACAGGAGACTCCACTACCTTCTTTCCTTCTATCTGGGGAAGATAATTCCAAGCTTCCTCTTTCCCAGATGCTCTTAGTTGAGCAACACAGGACACAGCACACACACACGGAGTGGGGAGGAGGTGAAGATTACCAGACACTCTACAGACTGTGAAGTACAGAGAAAAGGATGCCTCCCCTAGAGATGCAGGGCACGGTTTTCCTAATGCCAAGCATTTGGAAGAAAACCAAAAAAATGCAGTAAACCACCTGAATGCTTCCAAATAGTGGACATTTGGCTCAGCAAATACAGCACTGCCTGAATGTTCTGCTTGTCAATGAGTTGTGGCATCACATAGACAGCCATAATAAATTAAAGGCGAGGCCAGGAAGAGAAGTAAGACTTCCTGATTCGTAATCCAAGGTTCTGGCCCCTACACTGTCTTTGATTCCATACGCATCTTACTGGCATTCTGGGCTGGTAATACTCCTTGTTCACCCGTAATAGAAAGGGACCTTTTAGCAAAAGACTTGGCCCGACTGCATTCTGAATTATTTGATCTGAGGCCAGCTGGATTAGTATGAAATCTCCTATTAGTGTTATACATTTCATCTGAAAATAAATTCCTCACTCTAGACTTTCCTTTCTTAAAATAATATCCTGCTTAAAGAACCAGAAAGTTACTCATTTTTTTTTCTTCAGAAGCAGTGAAGATTTTTATCTGAATAGCTAGTCAGGGGCTAAAGATAATATAACTATACTATGTTAGAATTTCTAGGCAAGTTAAACAAGTCAACCTTAATTTTTATACTGGTGCATTTCAAGATAAAATTTATGTGGATTAGGTAATAAAACAAACCAGTAATTATCTCTGATTCGCCAGATACAGTCTGTTCAACCACAAAATCTTTGCATGTTATCTTAATAGTAACATGTGCCAATATCATTTTAGTATCAGTTGATAGAGGGTGATCTAATACCCTCATTCAAAGTTACTACAAGGAATCTTTGAACTGGTATGTAAATTGTGGCTTTTTATTTATTTATTTATTTATTTATTTATTTTTTAATTTATTTTTGGGACAGAGAGAGACAGAGCATGAACGGGGGAGGGGCAGAGAGAGAGGGAGACACAGATTCGGAAACAGGCTCCAGGCTCCGAGCCATCAGCCCGGAGCCTGACGCGCGGCTCGAACTCACGGACCGCGAGATCGTGACCTGGCTGAAGTCGGACGCTTAACCGACTGCGCCACCCAGGCGCCCCAAATTGTGGCTTTTTAGTGTTTACCTTCACTTCCTATGTTATCTCCTTCCATTTACAAAGCATGGTTCAGAAAACGGGTTCCTCCTTAGCTTGATTTTTAAATTCCAGTGAGGTTTCAAATAGAGCATTTTTAAACTGGGACTTCTGTAAATTGCTTACAGAGTCTCCTGCATAGACTCAAAGGATATCTCTGCAGCTGGTCCTAAGGAGTGCTCAGAAGTGGCAGATGTGAATCAGGGACAGAATTGTGTGGGCAGAAATTCTTCTCTATTCCAGGGAAATCTGAGGATGACTTCCTCCACTAGGTTTAAAGGTCCATTTTGGGGAGTGGGATATGATTTCTACTTAAATAATTTGGTAGGCATTCTGGAACCAGTGTTTACTTTAAGTGGTAAAATTGGGAGACTGACTTTCATGGTCACTTAACACATTTTATAGACACAAAGTCAACTTTTGTGGGTTATTTATCCTGTATCATCATTCCTACCTGATATCTGCAAATCTCTGCAGTTTTTGTTACTTTGGCTTTTTTGTTTTGTTTTGTTTGTTTTACAATTCTCAGTAGCTCTGTCCTTGGGCTCAGATGTTAAAGGAGGCAGGACTTTTCCTGATGTGAAAACGTGAGAAAAACATCTACTTACATTAAAATTCCATCAACTGTTTGCAGGAATATTATGATGGTCTTTTTTAGGTGTGGATAACAAAGAAAGACAAAAGTAAAAATTTCTTCCTCTTCCATAAAAATTTATATGACTTAATTTAGAAAAAAGTCTTGCATTGAACCTGGCTTCTGTTAAATTTTCTAGTTTTACCTCTCACATTCTTTCTGATAATTCCCAGTGTTCCCCAATGTCAGTCATTTTGAGGACTACTGCTACATTATTCTTAATATTTTTCTTTAATTGGATTCATTTTTACAGGTAGATAAAAATTTAAATATATGAATGCTATATAATATATAAGTAATTTTATTTTTTATAAAGTATATTAAACTATACAATTATCAAAATCAACCATACTATGTGATATAATCTTACATAAACCACTGTACTATATTTTAGAAAATGCTCAGTTAGAAGTCCAGAACTTCTTTTAGTTTCTCAAATATGTCATGTTGTCTCTCTCTCTCATTGCAACAAGGGTTACTATATGCAGCAAATAAAAATATAGGATACCCAATTACATTTGAATTTCAGATAAATAATTTTTTTTGTGTGTAAGTATATCCCAAATATTGCACGGGATATACTTATACTAAGACATTTTATGTTGTTTATCTGAAATTCAAATGGAACTGGGGATCCTAAATTTTATCTGGCAACTGTATTTGGACCCATGTAATAATGTTTCTTAGACTTAACATACTTCTCCCCTGACTGGGTACATCAGAGGAAATCTTTGGTTTCAAGTATCATGTGGCTCCAATGGAGAGGTTTCTATACAAGGTTGTTTCCTTGAATGAATGAACAGTAATTGCCTTCTAAGTTTAGTTATACAATTTCAAAGAATAGGAATTTCCTTTTCTCAGTGTTCTATTTAGTGTTATAATCCTAGGCAAATCTAAGACTTCTCATTTTGATTTTTCTTCAGCAACAAAATAAAGTCTGAAAAGTGCATGAGGCAGATCTTTTTAGAATTGCAAATTCACTTCAATTGTTAATATTTTGTATGAAATTTTCTAGAAATGAGTAAATCAGATTGAAT
>NW_024412412.1:24857865-24870841 GCF_014898765.1 Herpailurus yagouaroundi | reverse complement strand
GTGTGGCTGTGGCTTTTTTTTTTTTTTTAATTTTTTTTTTCAACGTTTATTTATTTGTGGGACAGAGAGAGACAGAGCATGAACGGGGGAGGGGCAGAGAGAGAGGGAGACACAGAATCGGAAACAGGCTCCAGGCTCTGAGCCATCAGCCCAGAGCCCGACGCGGGGCTCGAACTCACGGACCGCGAGATCTTGACCTGGCTGAAGTCGGACGCTTAACCAACTGCGCCACCCAGGCGCCCCGACTGTGGCTTTTTTTTTTGACACTAATGAGCCTTTACAGTGAAAAATTATGGGAACTACTTGTCTAGCTCCATCCTCTCATTTTTTTCTGATAAGTTACTTTAGCAAATTTATGACTTTCCCAAGCTACAAACTGATAGTGTCAATGGCTACTTGGGAAACAAGAAGCAAAGATGAAATCAAGAGATGCTGAATTTCCAATTCTTCCATTAACCTAAGTCCTGTAAATCCTTTGTTTTATTCTACAGGTGACCTAATACAAATGATCTGAAAGATCTGGGAAGAATACATATAGATTAAAAAACTGACTTAGTTACATATGAGTGGCATCTTCTTATAGTTACTAATCTACAAATTTAGAAGCTAAATCATCTTACTGATGATTTGTTCCTTTCCTTCTCCTTCCCTCCCTCCCCTTTCTTTTTCTTTTCCTTCCTTTTTTCCTTTGTTCTTTCTTTCCTTCCTTCTGTCTCTCTTTCTGTCTTTTTATTTGTCAACAGTTTATCAGTGGTTCTCAAATATGACTGTGCATCAGAACCATCTGAAGAACTTGTCAAAACACAGACTGATTCAGTAGATCCTTGATGGGACGGAGCATCTGCGTTTTTTTGTTTTGTTTTTTTTTTTTGAAATTTATTGTCATTGGTTTCCATACGACACCCAGTGCTCATCTGAAAAGGTGCCCTCCTCAATACCCATCACCCACCCTCCCCTCCCTCCCACCCCCCATCAACCCTCAGTTCGTTCTCAGTTTTTAAGAGTCTCTTAGCATCTGCATTTTTTTTTTTTACAAGTTCCTGAATAACGCTGTTGCTGCTGTATGGAGGGGTAGACTTTAAGAACCTCTGAACCACATGTTAGAGTAATAGTTCTCTGCAGTGGCTGATTATAAGTATACTTGTAGAGCTTTGAAAACTTCCACATCTAAGGCACCATCCACCGAATTTCGAAGATGTAGGGTTGGGCCAACCTAGTGCGATTTTAAAGAATTCAACAGATATATTCAAAGCATAGTGAGGGTTAAGGAACATTAAAATAAATTATAATTGTAATAGATTACAGAGAAAGCTAGCCCATGGTTTCTGACCCCCCCAAAAATAGCATAATCAGAATAGATTTTTATCTACAGTGGTCCCACAATAAGAAATCCATTAGACCTTTATATTGATAGAATAAAAAATACAACAAATATCAAAAAAGGTATTTATAACATTCAAAACCTATTTTTTTAAATTTAATGTTTATTTATTTTTGAAAGAGAGAGAGAGAGACAGAGCATGAGTAGTGGAGGAGCAGAGCGAGAGGGAGGCACAGGATCCAAAGCAGGCTCCAGGCTCCCAGCTGTCAGCACAGAGCCCAACGTGGGGCTCGAACCCACGAACCGTGAGATCAGGACCTGAGCCAAAGTCGGATGCTTAACTGACTGAGCCACACAGCTGCCCCTCAAAACCTATTTTAAATCACTTGTTAGTGGTTTAATAAACAGAAAAACAACAAAACTCTCTCAGATAGTAAGGATTTAAAAGGCAATATTCTTAACTTGATTAAGAGTATCAGGCAATTAGATTAAGTTTTAAGTACAGAGGTGGAATATTAGAAACACTTCTATAATACTAAGAAAAAGTAAGAATACTCATTATCACTCATTTTATTCAACTCTTTGATTAGGGTTCTGGCCGAAGAAACGAAACAACAAACAGCAACAACAACAAAAAAACCCCAGAGTTGATTATATTACAAAGGAAGAGAATTTGTGCCTTAAAAATCCCAGAGAATCAATTAAAACAAATAAAAGAATTCAGTTCAAGAAGGAAAAACACAGGAACATTCTTGTCCATTTAAAAAATGGAATAGAAAAAAATCACAGTGACAACAAAGACTAAAATATCCAGAAGAAACTGAACAAGAAATAATGAAGATTTTCATGGAGAAAATTTAAAGTGTCACCAAAGGATTTAAAAGAAGACTAAACAAATGGAGAGACACATAATTGCTCTGGATAGAAAAATTCCTTCTAAGACATTTTAAAGCAAATTTGTTATGTATATTGTCTGTTTCCCTTCTAGAATTTAGTTGTCATTGCCTGTTTTGTTCAATGATAACCACCCAAGAATCTAGAATGGTCGCCAGCACATAATCATCATACAATAAATGTTTGTTGAGTGAATGAATGAATGAATAAAATGTTAATTGTCTTTCAATTAAATTTTTAACCCAAGTAGTCTGACCCAAAACTCCCATGGGATTTTTCTAAAATGAAACTTGAAAAGCTGGTTTTTAAAAAAACAAAAAGAACTGGGGCCCCTGGGTGGCTCATTCAGTTGAGCATCTGACTTTGGCTCAGGTCACATGATCTCAGTTTGTGAGTTCGAGCCCCACGTTGGGCTCTGTGCTGACAGCTCAGAGCCTGGAGCCTGCTTCGGATTCTGTGTCTCCCTCTCTCTCTGCCTCTCCCTGACGAGTGCGCTGTCTCTCTCTCTCTTAAAAATAAATAAAATGTAAAAAAAATTTTTTTAAACAAAAAGAATGAAAAGAAATCCCAAAGAAAAGAAAAAACTTTGTTAGTACCAATAGCTTTTATTTATTTATTTACTGAGAAAGATTTATTTACTGAGAAAGGGGGCACGTGCGTGAGTGCACTTGTGAGCAGGGGAGGAAGGGGAAGAAGGAGAGAGAGGGAGAATCTAAAGCAGGACTCATGCCCAGCGCAAGCCCAACTCAGGTCTCCACCTCAAGACTGTGAGAGCATGAACTGCACCAGCCAAAATCAAGAGTCTGACTCTTAACCAACTGAGCCACCTGGCTTCCCTGGATATCTTTAAACAAATATGAAAATACAGAAAAATATTATAATAAACTCTGATGTCTAATATATCTGCAAGCTTAAAATTTGTCAATATTTGTTAAATTCTATGTATCCCTCCCTATGTTTTAAAAAACAATGTTTTAGGTAAATATCTGACATCATATTTTACTCACAGATGCTCATGATAAACCGATTTTAAAAGTCTCTTATAAGACCAAAGGAATATTAATTGTAAAATTCTTAAAAACAAAACAAAAAATTCAAACATTCTATGACACTGTATAAAAATCTACAAATGAAATTTTGAAAAAATAAAACAAATGAAGAAAAAAGAAACAAACAAAAAAACCTCCAGACTCTTAACTATAGAGAACAAACTGATGGTTGCCAGAGGGGAGGTGGGTAACAGGATGGGTTAAATAGGTGAAGGCTATTAAGAGTACACATATCATGATGAGCACTGAGTAGTGCATAGAATTTTTGAATGACTATATTATACCTCCAAAACTAATACAACACCATATATTAACTATAGTGGGATTAAAATTAAAAAAAAAATAAAATCCACAAATGAAGACTGGTAAAATTTAAAGGGCAACTGACAGACTGAAAGAAAAGATTTGCAGCATATATAATGAAGAATTAAGAAATTATTAAAAAATCAAATAAAAATGGCAAAAGCATTAAAAAGCTATTATATAAGAATTACTATTTAAAACTCTAAACTTCATTGGTAATCAAAACAATGCAAATTAAATTAAAAATGGAAATTATTTTCATTAGATTGTCCAAAAAGAAAAAATCATCTTGACCACACTCAAGATTGACAAGGTCTTGGGACACCTGGGTGGCTCAGTCAGTTAAGCATTTGACTCTTGGTTTCAGCTCAGGTCATGACATCACAGTTCATGGGTCTGCACTTACAGAGTGGAGGCTGCTTGGGATTCTCTTTCCTCCCTCTCTCTGTATCTCCCCTGCTCACTCTCTCTCTCTCAAAATAAATAAACATTTTTTTAAAAAATGCTTAAAAAAAGATTGACAATGTCTTTGGAAATGTTAATTTCTGTCTTTTTTGGAAGGCAGTCTGGCAGTATCTTTTAAAATTAAAATAGAACATGTCCTTCAACTTGGCATTCTAATTTTAGTTGTGTATCCTAAAGAATTACTTGTATACATGCAAAAATTAGTATGCCCAATACTATTCACTGAAGTACTTTTTTCTTATGGCCCAAGTACTGGAAATAACCTGTGCGGACATCAGTAGAAACCTGTTTAACTTAATAAATTAGAGCACCATTATTCCTTAGATTATTACCCAGTAGTTCCAAACATGAGGTAGATTCATATACACTGACATAGGCATGAATAATCTAGTCAGTTCTTCAATGCAAGTTAGATATTGTGGCCCTTTGGAGGGACACAGCCCCGTGCCAGGGTTCACTGCTTGACGAGTAAAACAAAGGTGCCCATCAGTTCTCACTTTAGTCTGGTGTCCTTGTGCAGGAAACAACCTGCAAAACTGCACTCAGGGCCCGACTGCTCATAGGGAAAGCACTCCAAGAAGATTTGTTAAGTGGAGAAAGAAAGGCGAAGGACAATATTCTATAGCAGGAAATCTTTTAGGTACCAAACGAGCACACATATATGCATATGCACACACACAGGCACACACACAAAAACACACACCTGAAGCAAATTCTGTATTTCTGTATGCATATATACATAGATACACAAATATCTGGAAAGATACCTACCAGTGGGGAGTGCGGGTAAAACTGGCAGGGTGCAAAGGAGACCTATATGTTTTTCCACATTGTTTGAAATTCCTACAGGGAATATGTGATTGTGAATCATAGGTTATTATTTTTTTTTCAGGTAAAAAAGTAAATATTCATTGAAAATGAGAATAGAAAGCACGACAAACTACAAATTTAAAAAAGGTAGAAAATATCACAAACATGAAAATGCCCAGAAAAAAAAATGTTGTTAGTGAACTGCGTAACACACTTTGTTAATATTATTTTTACTACTTTTTTTGTTATCATGAATGATTTTAAAAGAGTTTTGGTATATCCATACATTGTCATACTGTGAAGCCTTTAACATAGTGATTGAAAATCCTCATTATCGGGGCACCCAGGTGGCTCAGTCGGTTGAGCGTCCGACTTCGGCTCAGGTCATGATCTTGCGGTTTGTGAGTTCGAGCCCCGCATCGGGCTCTGTGCTGACAGCTCAGAGCCTGGAGCCTGCTTCGGATTCTGTGTCTCCCCCTCTCTCTGCCCCTTCCCTGCTCACACTCTGTGTCTCTCTGTCTCTCAATAATAAATAAACGTTAAAAAAACAACAGAAAATCCTCATTATCGACACAGAAAGATGTTCACTGAATAAGATTACTAAAGGGGCGCCTGGGTGGCTCAGTCGGTTAGGTGTCCGACTTCGGCTCGGGTCATGATCTCACGGTCTGTGGGTTCGAGCCCCGCGTCAGGCTCTGTGCTGACAGCTCGGAGCCTGGAGCCCATTTCAGATTCTTTGTCTCCCTGTCTCTCTGCCCCTCCCCTGTTCATGCTCTGTCTCTGTCTCAAAAATAAATAAACATTAAAAAAAAAAAATTAAAAAAAAGATTACTAAATTGTAAGGTTACTAAATTTTCACACATGAAGAGATGATTTATCTTGTCCAGCGGTTCCACCTCCCTGAGTGCCACTCTCCACAGCCAGATTTGTTGAGATCTGGTGGTCATCTCTGTGACCATCACTTTCAGTATGTTGAGTCCTGGCTGGAACAATTACCCTGGTCTTCCTCCTTACTGACTAGAGTTACAATTCTCATCCTAGAGATTAGACAAGTTCCTGAATGGATACATGGTTTCCTTTAGCCCAAAGACAGAAAAGAGTACCTTTATGACCTCTGCTCTCTACCATAAGGCCAAGCTGACATTTTGTGAGAAGTGATATAATTATATTCCACACAGAGAAGCTACGATTTACAGAGGTCCAGTAAGTGAGCACATTAAATACAATCTAGATGATTCTATATTTGTGATTTTAAGATTTAGGGGATTCGCTACACACTTGCAATGAACTAAGAAGAATACTCTTTTTTTTAAAAATGTTTATTATTTATTTTTGAGAGGAGAGAGACAGTGCAAGCGGGGAAGGGGCAGAGAGAGGGGGAGACATGGAATCTGAAGTAGGCTCCAGGCTCTGAGCTGGAAGCACAGAGACTGACACGGGGCTCGAACTCAACAAACAGAAAGATCATGACCTGTGCTGAAGTCGGATGCTTGACTGACTGAGCCACACCCAGGCGCTCCATGGAAAAATATCCTTATTTGACAACATTTTGTTTTTTAAGTCAAATGGCAGCTAGTGCCATGCAACTAACTTGACAGGGTTTAATAAAATTGTTGATACTCTTCATAAGTACTTAACTCAAATAGTGTTTTAAGTAAACATGCGTCAGAGTTTTTAAGATATTATTAGGCAATTTATTATGAAGGGACATCTACAGAATGGGAGAAATTATTTGTAAACCATAAATTGATAAGGGTTTAATATCCAAAACATATAAAGAACTCATAACACTCAGTAACTAAAAGCAAATAATATGATTAAAATATGGCAAAGGACCTGGAAAGACACTGTTCCAAGAAGACATACAAATAGCCAAGAGGCATATGAAAAAGTGCTCAACATCACTAATCATCAGGGAAATGCAAATCAAAACCACAATGAGATACCATCTCACACTTGTTAGAATGGCTAGTCTAGAAAAGACAAGAGAGAACAAGTGTTGGAGAGAATGTTGAGAAAATGGAAACCTGTGTGTACTGTCGGTGGGAATGTAAATTGGTGCAGCCACTACAAAAAAACATATGGTAGCTCCTTAAAAAATTAAAAATAGATATGATCCAGCAAAAATCCCACTTTTAGGAATATATCCGAGGAAAATGAAATCAGCATCCCACAGGTATCTGTACTCCCATGTTTACAGCTGCATTATTCACAACAGTTCAGATTTGAAAAAAAATATCCATTTAAAAAATATCCATTAAAGGATAAATGGACCACCCCTAAAGAATTGACCACTCCTAAAGGAATATGATTCAGCCATAAAAAAGAGGGAAATTTTGCTATTTGTGACAAGATGGATAAAGCTGGAGGACATTACGCTAGGTGAAAAAAGCCAGGCAGAGGAAGACTAATACTGCATGGTATCATTACATGTAAAATCTTAAAAAGAAAAAAAAAAACACCTGATTTTCTTGATTTTTAAAGATCTTGGGGGCATCTGAATGGCTAGTCAGTTGGGCGTCCGACTTCAGCTCAGGTCATTATCTCACCCTCTGTGGGTTCGAGCCCCGCGTCAGGCTCTGTACTGACAGCTTAGAGCCTGGAGCCTGCTTCGGATTCTGAGTCTCCCTCTCTCTCTGTCCCTCCCCCGCTCATGCTCTATCTCAAAAATAAATAAACATTAGAAAAAATTTAAAGATTTTTTAGACTTGTATATTTTATACAATAGAATGGTGGTTGCTAGGGGCTGTGGGGCAGGGAAAATGGGGAAATGTAAGTCAAAGGGTAAAAACTTTAGGTTATAAGAAAAATAAGTTCAGAGAATCTAACGTAGAGCACAGTGACTATAGTTATGGATACAGTATTGAATACCTGAACGTTGCTTATAGTAGATCTTAAGCATTCCCTCCCTAGCCTGCAAACACACAAAGTTAGCCATGTGAGGTGCCAATGTGTACATCTTGATCCTGGTAATCATTCCACAGTGTATATGATATCACATCACTGTGTTGTACACTTTAGATATACACAAATAGATTTGTCAATTATTCCTCAATAAAGTTGAACAAGATGGACACAAATCAATGACAATTCCAACATGCATGTAATTTTCTTTTAGTATAGATATTTCTTTCATTAATCTCTTTTTGAAATTACTAATTTAAAAGGAATAAGTAGTCAGTAGTAGGCCCCTTACATTATTAAGCATTTCATGCACGTTAGTCTCCCCAATCATTCTGAAAGTCTGCATGAGAGGAGGTGGGGCCTCTGGCTTCGCTGGAACCACTGAGGTATACCTAGCAGAGAATGAATGTAGCGGAACTCAAAAGTATTTTTAGATTAATTAACAGTTGCCTACTAAGTCCCAGTCTTTCATGAATATCTAGACAATATTATCAATCTATAAGAGCCAGTTTCTACAGAAAGAAAGCATGAACAGCTGCTATGGAACTTTCCCTTTTCTTTTTAATTGAAGAGAACTTTCCGGATGCACTGATTGGAGAATGTGTTGGCAGCATGGTAGGTCATTATTTGTGTCCTTACAAGACTTAGTAGAAACTCAAAAACGTCTTTGTGGTATATTGCTTCTGAGGGAAAGGGACATTTGAAAAATAGCCTTTTGCTTCCAAAATGTTGAGGTTACTCATCCTCCAATCCCCTGAGATCATTAAGACCTGTTTGTTTGCCTTTCTCTTGTGCATAAGGAAACCAAACAATGCTTTCTTTTTTCCCAATATGGTAATAATTCTTAACCCAAATTTCTGACAGGGGAATCTCTCCAGCACACTGAAGAAAATTTTTCTTTATCTATATATCTTGTTTGTTCTCCATATAAACTATGTACCCATAAAAGCGACCAATACGTTTCTGTGGCTTTTAATTCAAATAGTTTAATTCCATAATATATGAGTCTCCTGCGGCGTTCACTTGTACCTATTTCCACAATGAGTAGGATTTCTTTGGCTATCATTTGAATAAACACAAATAAAAATGTGACTGATAAAGATTGTGAGCTAGAGAGCTTAAGAACATTAAATAGCATTTTAAAACGGGATTTGGTTTCCTTCAAAAACATTTTAAAGTGTACACATAGAAAACACATGTAATGAGGGTTACACAAATGATTAAAAGTAACTTTCTGTGTTTTCAAAAGGTGAGCTTAAGACAATACAATATCACTCTTTTCAGAAGCCCAAGGTAGATGGAACAGTACTTAGTGCTAAATCTCCGTTATTTTCATGGTGGAGAAATGGAACAGACCACAAAAGAATAATTTAGAGCTGGGGAGTGCTTAGATGTTGTGTAGCTTTTTAAACAATGAAAAAACTGTCTAAGGTTAGTAATATCAAGAGACAATTATCTCAGTAGATTTTGACTGCTGGAGAAGGTAGACAGCAAGCAAAACAACACATGGTTCCTGCATATTATAGCTGACAAAAGGGGATTTTGGCAACCGTAAATCTCTTCCTTTTTGGGTAGTTAACTTACTCTCGGGGCAAATTTGGGCCATCTCTCTTTTTTTGTCCCCGGTTTCAGAGGGGGGTCTGAATAAGGTTGTTGTTGTGTGTGTGTGTGTGTGTGTGTGTGTGTGTGTGTGTTTCCTTATTTACTGAGCAACTGTTAGGTCAATTAACACTACGTTGTGTATAAGAGATAAAATAAATCCTCCCTTCTTTTAAGAAGTTTATATTACATCTAGCAGAATGCCATGCAAACAAGTAACCAAAACAAAAAGGAATGACTGAGTCTAGTGCTAGAGTAAAAACAAAAAACAAAAAACAGAAGAGAGAGAGAGGGAGATTGTTATTGGATCATATGGGGTGAGCGTCACAGAGGACAATTAAACTGAGTCTTGAAAATGAGTAAGAATGGGAAGGACTGAAGGCATGAAGTTCAAGGTGTGCTGGGAACAGGACATGAGACATGTTAATAAAATAGGCTTGGATCTGATTGAATTGAGGGTGGTAGGAGCTTAATGCTGGCTAAAGCCTTGTGCAAAGCACAATAAAGAATATAAGTGCCAACACACATAAAAAGCTGTTTACCTGAATTGACCTGCCTTGAGCTGCCTGTCCCTTGAGCTTACCATGCATGTGTCTATTTTTCTCTCTTCACCCACCAACTCCCCCTTTCCAGGCCTTTATTATGATACTGTTATAAGGACAATAACTGTATTTTTATAAAAACATACTGAAAATTAAAAAAGAGGGGTGCCTGGGTGGCTCAGTCGGTTGAGCGTCCGACTTCGGATCAGGTCATGATCTCGCGGTCTGTGAGTTCCAGCCCCGTGTCAGGCTCTGTGCTGACAGCTCAGAGCCTAGAGCCTGCTTAGGATTCTTTGCCTCCCTCTCTCTCTGCCCCTCCCCCACTCACATTTTGTCTCTCTCTCAAAAATAAACATTAAAAAAATTAAAAAAGACAGGGGCGCCTGGGTGGCGCAGTCGGTTGAGCGTCCGACTTCAGCCAGGTCACGATCTCGCGGTCCGTGAGTTCGAGCCCCGCGTCGGGCTCTGGGCTGATGGCTCAGAGCCTGGAGCCTGTTTCTGATTCTGTGTCTCCCTCTCTCTCTGCCCCTCCCCCGTTCATGCTCTGTCTCTCTCTGTCCCAAAAATAAATAAAAACGTTGAAAAAAAAATTAAAAAAAAAAATTAAAAAAGACAAATGAGCCCTTTATGCTCCCTTTGCAATCTCTACTGCCCCTGTAGAGTCACCCCCATATAGATTCTCAGGTGGCACCATATTTCTTCTATTTGTTTCAAGGTGAAGCTAACTTTGCTGCTGAAGCAATCTGCAGCTGTAGACACATTTTACAAGTTGGTGAAGAGGATCCTCTGCTACGTCAGTAAAGTTTTACCTCACTGTTCTTTGTGGCCAATCTACTGAGTCCTAGTATAAAACAGTAAGGATAATATATTTTTACATGTGCCAAGCGAATGGGCATTTCTTATACATTCTGTGACTACTTAATCAAAATTTCATTTCCACACCATTTCTGCTTTGGTGTGCGGCATTATTCAAGTTGATTAAATTCTATTCAAATTGTATTCAACCACAAATGTTTGCTGATGACTGAAAGGTCAAATACATGAGAAAGCACAGATCTTAAGAGTACGACCTGTCACCATTACTGATAAAGTAATTCAAAGTACATGTCTACTGAGAGCAAGTTAAAGGAAGAACTGGATGTTTTTACTCTAAACGTCTCCTTGTGGATTGAAAGTGTTCATCCATTACAGACTCAGAAAGTCCAACCAAGGGGAAAATAAGAATTATGATCTCATTATTTTTAAGATTCTGTTATTTGTTCAGAAAATATAACCCAAATGTAAATTTTACTATAGCTATAAAATGGGAAGTAAATTAAATAATCCTAAGAAATGTCTATATTTTATTTAATAGGAAATTAAGGGGATATTTCCTTTTGCTATTGAAAATAGAAACACAGAAATCCTCTTCTGACAGATAGTTCTCATGAACTTTGGAAATTAAAACAAAAGAAAAAACTGAAAAACTCATTGTCTCACCTGGAAAAAAATTAACAGTAATGGCGAAAAAAAAAAAAAACCCACATCAGATCTTTGTTATTTGCCTTAAGATATTTCTCGTACTTGGGGCGCCTGGGTGGCTCAGTTGGTTAAGCGTCCGACTTTGGCTCAGGTCACGATCTCGCAGTCTGTGAGTTCGAGCCCCGCGTCAGGCTCTGTGCTGACTGCTCAGAGCCTGGAGCCTGTTTCGGATTCTGTGTCTCCCTCTCTCTGACCCTCCCCCGTTCATGCTCTGTCTCTCTCTGTCTCAAAAATAAATAAACGTTAAAAAAAATTTAAAAAAAAAGATATTTCTCGTACTTAGTCAGAAATTAGTTTTTAGCAGAATGGACCTGCTTTTGAACAAGTCTGTATAACAACCTCCGTATTTAGTAACACAATGCACCTATGGGTACTGACTTTAAATGGCTATAAATATGGTAACATGCATTAACTGCTAAATTTTGTGAGAGTGAGTAGTGAGAATTGTACAAATTTTCTCACATACCACGTCTCTAGGAATATTGTCTTAAAAGCCTTCTAAGCATTTAGAATATGCTTCTTTCCACTTCCTGGAACACGACGTGCAGCAAAGGAAGAGGGTTAGGAAGAAAGGGTCACTATCTCTAAGGGAAATATGTAAGCACCACAGATGCAGGAATCAAACTGCTGTTTCCCACAAACTCCACAGCTCCTCTTGAGCACAGGAAAGGGAAGAAAGATCCTCTAAAAAAATTAGCCACATGTTAGTATTGAAACGTTGCCAGGAACACAGACAGCCCTAGAGGGTTTGTTTCAAATCAATATTGATGGAGTCGTGTGGTGGGTCAAGAGAATGGCACATCTTGCTCTCAGAGTTCACGGGACTGAGTATTTTTATTCAGCCAAAGAGGAAGACTCAGAAAACAAACAAACAGCAGTGGGAACGATACCAGCAACACTAACAGTCCGACATTTTTAGATTCATGTGTAGTGAGAAAGGGGTTCACTACCTCAATCAATCTTTCACTTAATGAAACTCCTGGGAGGCACAGGAGCTGTGTTTGGGCAGAAGGTGACATGGGGTATCACAAAGTCCTCCTGGTGAATGAAGCTGTGGCGTGCTCCTGAAATTTCGGCAATATTGGGTCAATTTCATTATTATACCATGTTGAAGCAAAAATATGCCACATTACCATGGTCAAAGTGATTGTAGTTTAACGCATATAAAGCGAAAACAAACTTATCCTCTTAAAAAACACCTAAAAACAATTTCTACCCCCTTCTTTGAATGGACTGATTTGATTGTATTCAAATTGAACAGCCGTCCATGCTTAATATTCCAGGTAATTATTAATAGTCAATTTTTTTCATAAAGAAATTATGGCTATTATGTATAAAAACATCTAGCATAAAGCTGACAAGGAGTAGACACTTCACAAATGCCTCCCTTCTCTTCTGAGCCTCCAGAGCATTCTCTAAATTGCATATTGCTATAGAGATGTGAAAGGTTTTGTTTAGTAGTATTATCAACAATTGCAGTGGTAATGGCAAACCAATATTTTTTAGTTATCTGAATACTTGTTTATTTTATTTTATTTTATTTTATTTTATTTTATTTTATTTTATTT
>NW_024412412.1:24719745-24857855 GCF_014898765.1 Herpailurus yagouaroundi | reverse complement strand
TTTATTTTATTTTATTTTATTTTATTTTATTTTATTTTATTTTATTTTATTTTTAAATGTTTATTTATTTTGAGACAGAGAGAGACAGAGCATGAGCAGGGAAGGGGCAGAGAGAGAGGGAGACACAGAATGTGAAACAGGCTCCAGGCTCTGTGCTGTCAGCACAGAGCCCGTCGCAGGGCTCGAACTCACGAACTGTGAGATCATGACCTGAGCCGAAGTCGGATGCTTAACCGACGGAGCCACCCAGGTGCCCCTGAATACTTGTATATTTTAATAAATATCTTCTTTTCATTTCTCAGATAAAATTATTCCGACACACTCTCTACATTCAGGTGAACCTTTTCTTGGCCTCTTTGCCTCATTTTTTTCACATTATCATCTTTGTTCTGAGAATTGCCAAATTTAAAGCTGAAGGAGCACTTGAGACCATGCAGTGATTTCATCTTTAAGCAGATACGACAACTGAAGCCAAGAGAAGCCTTAGTAGGGACAAGGTAGATCCCGAAATCAGTCATTCCTACCCTCAGACCTGTGTCCTAACATTTCTCTATGCCCTTCATGTTTCATCGAGATTCCTGTTGTTATAGTGCCATTGCCTAATTCTCTATTTTTCTTTCTCTTAAAGAGTTGCCTACATTTGTCCTAGTCTAGGATTTCCTCCAATTCTCCCTGCAGTCGTTAGAACTTACTTCAAGATTACTTACAATGAGATCCTACTGAAAAGTTTCTATCATGTTACGGGTTTTTCTTAATTTTGTCTGTTTTTTGCCTACAACTTGCCACTTTGAAGTGTTAATTCCCCCAGCTTTTGTCTGATGCAGATGTGGCCCAGACTTTAATCTGTATTTAGGACTTCCTGCTATTTGCTTTGAGCCCACACCCTGGCACTGTTCTTTTGTGATTGTGTAGAAGTGGTGAGCGGCACTGAGCTTCACTCTCTGTCTACCCAGCTCAGCATGCCTTTCCAGGTAAAGTCCCAGGTTTCCAGCTGGTTTCCCAAAGTTTCCTCAACTACCAATGCACTGCCTCCTCCCTTCAAGCTTTTCCCACTGCTGACAACTCCTGGCTCTCAGGGTCCCCTCCTGACACTGGGGTGTTCTGTTCGTCCTCGAGGCTTCCCACCCAGGGACGAGAGGCCAGCTCCAGAGGATTACTCCACCCCACTCATCTCTCCTTTCCCTGAATGTGCATCTAGCCTAATAGTGGCCACAGACTGTCACGCCAAGTATTTCTAATTGCACAGAAACCAATTTTCTTAACATACATAAAGATTAAACAAATCTTTCTTGAGCTGTTTGTTTCTGTCAGCCTAAAATCTATGCTATCCTTCGGCTCAGAATCCACTTTATTTCCTGCTCTGTGTGGAAATAACCTATCCATTCTCCAGGGCATAATTTATTAGTCATCCTCTCTATGACCCCTTTCTTACTCTCTTTTCTCTCAGAATTGACCAACCCTTTTGCACTGCCCTCATAGGCTCCTCGTTCTGTGTTAGTCATTTTTGCCTATTTTCTTGAAAAAATGGTGAGTTCTTTGGGGTCAGGAATAAATCTTGTCTCTTTCAATTGTATGTTTTTCTTTAGAGCCTTTTACAATTTCTGCCCTTGTCAGAAACGAACTCTTAATCCTTTGTTAGACTGAAGCTCTGGGATGCAGGAATAATGTCTTCTTATGTTTTTGTACTCCTCACGGTACCTAATAAAATGCTAAGTACTTGGTGGTCACTTGATATACTCACTGATGGACCATCTGGTCAGAAATCTGGTAGCCAGAGCTCCCAGTTTGGTCTGAGAGGGACAAAACCCTCTGTACCAATGACTTCTTTGAGAACAAGGGAAAGGCTATGATTAAAATGCGGAGCTCAGGAAGGAAAGGCCTTTTGTTTTTCTTATTAGTCTTTTAATCTCCGTGATTGCTAGGTCTCTGTGTGCGTGCCAGTGCAAGAAGATAAAGTGGCAAAAGAGAACAGGGGGATGGCAGATGCCATTTGCTGGGTCCATACAAGTCACGGGATAAGAAAATGTGTCACTGACAAAAGATGCTGTGCGCTTTAATCATAATTTTGCTTCAAGCACACACATGGGCCTAGCTTAATGTTCTCCAAACTGGTATTTGAGGATTTTAGCAGGGATTTATTCCTCAAGATGTTAAGAATTGTGACTTGCGAAAAATGTCTGCATAATCAAATAACTTTATGAAATCCTGTTTTCTATGATTTTTGGATTCTGTAATTCTTTTCTGAATCGTTATAATGTCCATTAGTATAGAAGCTTTGAGAGTTCCTAAAGTAAATAAAATTATTTAGCTTTATTTAAGCATTTTTCAAACATATACGAGCATAGAACCTCTGTCTCCAATTTTTTTGTTTTTCACAGAACACTACTTTGAGTAATGCTGACCCAACTACTTACTAGAGGGTGACTTGAGTTCAGAAGAAAAGGTGCTCCCTGGGACATTGTAGGGCACCCTTTCTCTAGCTGTTTAGTCTCTGAGACGTAAGAATTAAGTTGTCAAAGATGGGTTTCTTGCAGGGTTCCTTCCAGGTGGAAATGGCTCCCAAAGAGCTAGAAACTGGCTATAGCCAATGCTGAAGTAAATCAATTTGCTTTTAATTCTTCAAAAAAAATGTAATATTTATTTATTATTGAGAGGGAGAGACAGAGTGTGAGTGGGGAAGGGGCAGAGAGAGAGGGAGACACAGAATCCGAAGCAGGCTCCAGGCTCCAAGCTGTCAGCACAGACCCCAATGCGGGGTTCAAACCCACAAACCATGAGATCATGACCTGACCCAAAGTCAGACACTTAACCAACTGAGCCACCCAGGTGCCCCAGATCATGACCTGAGCCTAAATTGGATGCTTAACCTACTCAGTCACCCAGGCACCCTTAATTTTTTAATGTTTTTATTTTTGAGAGAGAGAGACAGAGCGAGCGAGAGAGAGCACTTGCACAAGTGGGGGAGGGGCAGAGAAAGAAAGGGGTCAGAGGATCCCAAGTGGGCTCTGCAATGACAGCAGAGAGCCCAATGCCTGGCTCACACTCACACACTGTGAGATCAAGACCCGAGGTGAAGCAGGAAGTCAGATGCTCAACCAACTGAGTCACCCAGGTGCCCCATAAGTCAATTTTAATAAAGCACTGTTTCCCAAAACTTTAAGAGACATACAAATAAGCTGGAGATCTTAAAATCTGATTTAGTAGGTCTGTACTAGGGCCTGAGATTCTGAATTTCTAACAAACGTAAAGGTGATATGATACTAATGACGTTGATCCTTAAAAAGGCCTTTGAGGGGCGCCTGGGTGGCTCAGTCAGTTAAGTTTCAGACTCTTGATTTTGCCTCAGGTGATCTTATGGTCTTGGGACTGAGCCCTGCATTGGGCTCTACCCTCAGCATGGAGCCTGCTTGAGATTCTCTCTCTCCCTCTCTCTCTCTCTGCCCCTCCCCACCAAATACATACATACATACATACATACATACATACATGCATGCATACATTTTTTTTAAAAGCCCTTTGAGATGCAAGAGAGTAGAAAGTTGAAATGGTGGAAAAATTCTGAAACTGTTGGGCTATCATGGACCTCAGCCCCATTATCATTCCAGGGAAAGGGCTTGTGCTCCCCAAGCAAGGAATGCTGGGATGATAAAACAGAGCTGAAGGCCAAGGTTCTGCAGTTTCATATGGTAGTCTGGCTCTGGTTCTGTGTTTTGCAGATTCTAATGTCTGTTCCAGCTGGATTCCAATGTGTTGTACTTCAATATGATGGGCAGTGGTGGAAATGCATGCCACTTCTGTGTGAGTTTTCCCTAATATATCCCATTCTAGAAAGCTAATAAGTGTCCTGCCTGGTCATTTATCTGACAATCTTTTAGTATAGTTTTTTGAGTAGAGTCATGGAAGAATTGAGAAGTTTAAGGAATTAGGAAATAGGTTAGGAGAAAACTACTCATATTGGTTTTCCAAAGTTCCTCCATACAATGATCCTAAGCCATCAATCCAAATTGATTTTCCCCTTTCCCTCAACACACAGCTCATAGGCTCATTTAGTCTAGTCTCTTTCTTAGCCTACTCACATGCCATGCAAAGTTCCTCCTTCATGCAAGGAGCATGGAACATCCATGTTCCATTTCTTTTGAATTCTTACCCAAATTGGAGCCTAGCTCAAGTTCTGCTTTCTTCATAAGGCCTGTCCTCAGCATCCCAAAGCACCTGCTACAGAATATAATTAGCACTAGTACTATTTGTTTCTTATTTCATTTCCAGCATTCTTGTCTCACAGTCATACTTCAGTTCCTTTGAGGACAAGGGAAATCTTATTCATATCATCATATAAATTTTTATCATATCTAGGCTTTCTCTTAGGCTCTCACATTTTCCACTTTTACGCTTATGGGCAGCAAAGAAAACTTGACTAAAGACTTGGTTATCTCATCTGTGAAATACAAACATTGGACTAATTTGTGTTTTTCATATTTCTTGAAGACAAAGAACCATTTATTCAACGAATATATTACATAGTAACTCAATATGTGGAAGAGATCAAAGTAGCCTCTGGTAGGGATTCAGGGCAACGTGATGGGGTGAGGGAAGGCAGAGAATTTCCCCTTTTCTGTCCTACACTTTGTAGAATCTCTGCCTAATCACGAAGTTGCACAGGAATCCAGAAAACCCTGGATTTAATGAAGTTTAAGATCTTTTGTTACTCTAAAGATTTGATTTTAATCACTAGAGAAATCTTGCTGGTTTATGATAAAATGGAAAAACACATCATGACAAATAAAATAAAATAAAATTATAAGATAAGATCCACATGCCACAGTGGTATATAAGGTGTGGCTCATGGAATACCTGCAGCAGAAACACTGCGATGCTTTTCAGAAATTCCAGATCACAGATCTCCTTCAAGGCCTACTAAATCATGGTGGGTGAGACTGGACATTTTCAGATTACCAAGTCTCATAGGTGATTCTTACAAACATTAGTTTGAAACCTAATGATTTTTAACAGTGGTGCACATAAGGTTCAACTACTGAGTTTTGTACAATATAAATATCTGGACCCTACTCCCAGAAGTTCTGTTTTAATGATCTTGGATAAGGTCCAGGCATCTGTACCTTTTAAAAAAAAGTATTCAGTGGTGATTCTCTCTGTACCTCTGGTTGAGACCACTGATGTAGCATAAAGAGAAGCAAAAATACCAAAAGTTTAGAGATTCACCGTTTCTGTCATTATGCAGCAACTTT
Organism: Herpailurus yagouaroundi; assembly: GCF_014898765.1. NCBI lineage: Eukaryota > Metazoa > Chordata > Mammalia > Carnivora > Felidae > Herpailurus > Herpailurus yagouaroundi. The sequence goes on along the minus strand of NW_024412412.1, from coordinate 24,852,609 downwards.
AGTTTTGAGGTTCCTATCAGTGAACCTCAAAAAAAAGAGACAGTTTTATGTATCTTTCTGCCATGCTCAACATAGTGCAGGGCAAATAGTCATATTCAATGGGTCTACTTTTATTTATTGGAAGCACTTATATTTCTTTTTGGTACCTCTTATCATGATGATAGAACCTCTAGATTTATAAAAATTTATAATTTTATAATAAATTATAGAATTTATAATAGAATATAGAATATTCTATAGAATATAGAAGTAAAAATGTGATCTATATTTCTAATTATGTTTAATTACTCTCAATCAGTAGATATGAATATTGGACTTTTAATTTGTTATACATACTAAGTGACAATTATACATTAGAATCCAAGAATCCCAGAAGTTCCTGACTTACACATTAAAGTACAGCAGTAGATACACTTGAGGGACAGACCACTGAGACACTGCCTTTAATATTCTGAAAAATGGCTTTTAGGATTTGAGGTAGTATGTATTGTCTAAAAATCTCTACCACAGTTTGGAAGGTGACAAAGTAGACGTTAAACTTGGAAATGCATTCTCCACTGAATGAAAAATTGGCAAAATTACCTGAAATACTTTGGTCTATGAAACTTGGTAATTGATTTAAAAAGCCTATACAATGAAAAGGCTGAGAAGAATCAATATTACATTTCTCAGAAATTCTCAATCTTACAACTAAATATTAGGAAACTCAATTTTATAAACTACTAGTTTTTTTTTTTTCAAAATGTATTTCTTGCCACTAAATTCCCAACAATGGGAATATATATGATGGATAAATAGCTATTGAGATAGGGAAATTCCCAACAATGGGAAATATATATGATGGATAAATAGCTATTGAGATAGGGAAAAATTCACAATGTAATTTGAAATTTAAAAGCATTATAACATGGCATATGCAATTAATTGGTGTCATACTAGTTGCATGAAGAACACTGATAAATAAAAAAAAATGATGAGAGAATAAATAGACAACAAAGGAGGGTAAGCTATAAAATCCACAATTGATTCTTCCATGTCAGTCAAGAGTCCAGTGAGGATTTACTAGGCTATCGTGATAGTTTGAGTTATTTTAGCTGCCCCTCACAAAACCACTATTCAAACAAGTTTAAGGGGAAAGAAAAGGCATTGGGAATATAACTGAGAAGTCCAGTAGGTAGACTCTGACATAGATGCATTGGGGAATCAAACAAAGCTATCATAGCTCCTTCTCTCGTCTACTTTACAGATTCATCTCTAGGTAAGCTTTCTCAATGTGATGACAAGCATGGCCACCTGGGGCTCAAGAGTTTACCCTGAGCTCAAGATAATCTCAAGACAATCTTTCTTAATAAAAGCGCTCTCAGGAAACAAACAAACAAAAGTATATAACTGCCGCCGGGGGATAAGGTTTGTCTGGACAGAATGGGGGACATATTTACCTATCTGTAAGGCCTGGGAAAGGTATCTATGGGCGGGAATAAGGAAGTGCAGAGTGGAAGGAAGGGAGTCACGTGTTCGACAGTCTACCAAGTTAAAGAAAAAGAACCAGTAGAAGGAAAAGTTGTTGATAGCATAGATATTTAGGAAAATTTATGGAGCCAAGTCACTGAGGAGGTAGAAGGGATGGGATCCAGAAAACAGGTGAAGGTATTGGCTGTACGGGAGAGAAGAGTGATTCCTATTTCATTAAGGATGAAAGGAGGAATTCACGAAAAGTCGTGTACATTTGTAGGGAGAAGACAGGAACCTTAAGAAAATATTTGACCCATGACTCTATTTTCTCTTTGAACAAAGAGGCAAGTTTCACTGCTGAAAGTGTGTGAGTGTGTTCTGGGGCAGGGGTGCCCAGTAAACCTTGAGGAAAGTGGTGAAAGAAATCTTTGGAAATGGCACTCTGGAGGGAGGGATGGGGAGTATCATATTTCCACCAAGGAAACCTCTATTAAGGCAGATGAATCTCAGGAAAAAGCATGAATTAAGAGCTGTTCTTCATTAACCAATCACAAATGGCTGTCCCAAATGTGAAGAGTTAACAACTGAGTCTGTTTTTCTGATTAACTGTCAAATATCTAAGTGGCAAATCCTATTATACGTTGCATGACTCTTAAGCTTTCTTCCTTCAAAATGGCAAGTAACTGACTTTTGTTTTATCTCTAAAACTGACAGACTGAAATGAGATTATTATGCAATTATATGCAGGCTGTTATCTTCAATTTGTATGATGTCAGGGTACTGTGGTCCTATAAATTTTATAAGACACGCTCTGTTGAATCAAAAAAAAAAAAACCTCTCTTTTGGGAACAAACACAAAAAATGACAAATATTTTCCCCATTACTCTGTATTCACTGGAAGGAGGAAGAAAAATGGATGTTCCTACAGAATCATGCATTACAAACTGTAATTTAATTCCGTAGCGTTACAAATGAATATGACATTCCAGGGAGTGCTCCTGTAACTAGCTAGCAGCAGATCTGGGGAATAATAATGACTTCTAAGCCACTGCTCTTTTTACACAATAGAACTCCATAACCCAAGATGTCACTGCTCATGCTCTCTCCCCCCCCCCACCCGCTCACTCTCTCTCTCTCTCTCTATACACACACACACACACACACACACACACACACAGGAAACCAGTAATTTCAGTTTCCCATTCTCAATCCACAAAATTTATTAACATTGACTTTGGAGCTGTGCAAATGTGCAGGCACAGGAGTAAGTAATGGGAATGTACTGAGAATGTATGTATGTGAGTGTCTATATCCATACATACATGCTTGTACAAGTCAGCATAAGAAAGAATGAGAGAGGAGAGAGAAGGATGATGTGGCTGAGGACTCTGGGTGGGTGCCGGAAGGATGAAACTGAATCCCATTTCTATTGTGATGTTCTATCAATTGAGTCATTATTGAATATCTGTGGTAAGAAACCAGACTAGGCTGTGGGGAGAGGATAAAAAATATAATACCCTTTAATATTTTGGAATTCAAGATATAAATACTTAAGCATTTAATAAAAATGTAAAGCAATATTCGATAAATTATCAAAGTTGGTAACAGTGAGCTGGAGCTGGATAAAGTATCTTTGAATGACTTATCATAGTGAAACTGGCACACACAAGGATAAAGAGAAAAGTCTGAAAGCAGCTAGGGATAAACAGGCTCTAACTTACAAAGGTAGACACATAAGAATAGAAGCAGACCTATCTACTGAAACTTGGTAGGCCAGAAAGGAATGGCAGGAAATCTTCAATATGATGAACAGAAAAATATGCAGCTGAGAATCCTTTATCCAGCAAGTCTGACATTTAGAACAGAAGGAGAAATAAAGTTTTTCCCAAACAAACAAAAACTTAAGGAATTCATCACCACTAAACCAGCCCTACAAGAGATCCTAAGGGGGATTCTGTGACTGAAATGTTGCAAGGACCACAAAGTACCAGAGACATCACTACAAGCATGAAACCTACAGACATCACAATGACTCTAAACCCATATCTTTCAATAATAACACTGAATGTAAATGGATTAAATGCTCCAACCAAAAAACATAGGGTATCAGGATGGATAAAAAAAAAAAAAAAAAAAAAAAAAAAAAAAAAAAAACAAGACCCATCTATCTTCTGTCTACAAGAGACTCATTTTAGACCTGAGGACACCTTCAGATTGAAAGTGAGATGGAGAACTATCTATCATGCTACTGGAAGTCAAAAGAAAGCTGGAGTAACGATACTTATATCAGACAAACCAGACTTTAAAGGCTGTAACAAGAGATGAAGAAGGGCATTATATAATAATTACAGGGTCTATCCATCAGGAAGAGCTAACAATTATAAATGCCTATGTGCCGAATATGGGAGTGCCCAAATATATAAAACAATTAATCACAAACATAAGCAACCTTATTGATAAGAATGTGGTAACTGCAGGGGACTTTAATACTCCACTTACAACAATGGATAGATCATCTAGACACAGGATCAATAAAGAAACAAGGGCCCTGAATGAGACATTGGATCAGATGGACTTGACAGATATATTTAGAACTCTGCATCCCAAAGCAACAGAATATACTTTCTTCTCGAGTGCACGTGGAAAATTCTCCAAGACAGATCATATACTGGGTCACAAAACAGCCGTTCATAAGTATACAAGAACTGAGACCATACCATGCACACTTTCAGACCACAATGCTATGAAACTTGAAATCAACCATAGGAAAAACTCTGGAAAGCCTCCAAAAGCATGGAGGTTAAAGAACACACTACTAAAGAATGAATGGGTCAGCCAGGCAATTAGAGAAGAAATTGAAAAATAAATGGAAACAAATGAAAATGAAAATTGAACAATCCAAATTCTTTGGGATGCAGCAAAGGCAGTCCTGAGAGGAAAATACATTGCAATCCAGGCCTATCTCAAGAAACAAGAAAAATCCCAAAAACAAAATCTAACAGCACACCTAAAGGAAATAGAAGCAGAACAGCAAGGACACCCCAAACCCAGCAGAAGAAGAAAAATAATAAAGATCAGAGCAGAAATAAACAATATAGAATCTAAGAAAACTGTAGAGCAGATCAATGAAACCAAGAGTTGTTTTTTTGAAAAAATAAACAAAATTGATAAACCTCTAGCCAGGCTTCTCAAAAAGAAAAGGGAGATGACCCAAATAGATAAAATCATGAATGAAAATGGAATTATTACAACCAGTCCCTCAGAGATACAAGCAATTATCAGGGAATACTATGAAAAATGATATGCCAACAAACTGGACAACCTGGAAGAAATGGACAAATTCCTAAGCACCCACACACTTCCAAAACTCAAACAGGAAGAAATAGAAAACTTGAACAGACCTATAACCAGCGAAGAAATTGAATCAGTTATCAAAAATCTCCCAACAAATAAGAGTCTAGGACCAGATGGCTTCCCTGGGGAATTCTACCAGACATTTAAAGCAGAGATAATACCTATCCTTCTCAAGCTGTTCCAGAAAATAGAAAGGGAAGGAAAACTTCCAGACTCATTCTATGAAGCCAGTGTTACTTTGATTCCTAAACCAGACAGAGACCCAGAAAAAAAAGAGAACTACAGGCCAATATCCCTGATGAATATGGATGCAAACATTCTCAATAAGATACTAGCAAATAGAATGCAACAGCATATAAAAAGAATTATTCACCATGATCAAGTGGGATTCATTCCAGGGCTGCAGGGCTGGTTCAACATTCGCAAATCAATCAACGTGATACATCACATTACTAAAAGAAAAGATAGGAACCATATGATCCTGTCAATCAATGCAGAAAAAGCATTTGACAAAATTCAGCATTCTTTCTTAATAAAAACCTTCGAGAAAGGATAGAAGGAACATACTTAAACATCGTAAAAGCCATTTATGAAAACCCCACAGCTAACATCATCCTCAATGGGGAAAAACTGAGAGCTTTTTCCCTGAGATCAGGAACACGACAGGGCTGTCCACTCTCACCGCTGTTGTTTAACATAGTGTTGGAAGTTGTAGCATCAGCAATCAGACAACAAAAGGAAATCAAAGTCATCAAAATTGGCAAAGATGAAGTAAAACGTTCACTTTTTGCAGATGACATGATATTATACATGGAATATCCGACAGACTCCACCAAAAGTCTGCTAGAACTGATACATGAATTCAGCAAAGTCGCAGGATACAAAATCAAAGTACAGAAATCAGTTGCATTCTTATACACTAACGATGAAGCAACAGAAAGACAAATAAAGAAACTGATCCCATTCACAATGGCACCATGAATCATAATACCTAGGAATAAACCTAACCAAAGATGTAAAAGATCTGTATGCTGAAAACCATAGAAAGCTTATGAAGGAAATTGAAGAAGATACAAAGAAGTGGAAAAACATTCCATGCTCATGGATTGGAAGAATAAATATTGTTAAAATGTCAATACTACCCAAAGCAATCTACACATTCAATGCAATCCCAATCAAAATTGCATCAGCATTCTTCTTGAAGTTAGAACAAGCAATCCTAAAATTCATATGGAACCACAAAAGGCCCTGAATAGCCAAAGTAATATTGAAGAAGACCAAAGCAGGAGGCATCACAATCCCAGACTTTAGCCTCTACTACAAAGCTGTCATCATCAAGACAGCATGGTATTGGCACAAAAACAGACACATAGACCAGTGGAATAGAATAAAGACTCCAGAATTGGACCCACAAAAGTATGGCCAACTAATATTTGACAAAGCAGGAAAAAATATCCAATGGAAAAAAGACAGTCTCTTTAACAAATGGTGCTGGGAGAACTGGACAGCAACATGCAGAAGACTGAAACTAGACCACTTTCTCACACCATTCACAAAAATAAACTCAAAATGGATAAAGGACCTGAATGTAAGACAGGAAACCATCAAAACCCTAGAGCAGAAAGGAGGAAAAAACCTCTGTGACCTCAGCCGTAGCAATCTCTTACTTGACACATCTCCAAAGGCAAGGGAATTGAAAGCAAAAATGAACTACTGGGACCTCATTAAGATTAAAAACTTCTGCACTGCAAATAAAACAATCAACAAAACTAAAAGGCAACCAATGGAATGGGAAAAGATATTTGCAAATGACATATCGGACAAAGGGCTAGTATCCAAAATCTATAAAGAGCTCCCCAAACTCCACACCTGAAAAACAAATAATCCAGTGAAGAAATGAGCAGAAAACATGAATAGACACTTCTCCACAGAAGACATCCAGATGGCCAACAGGCACATGAAAAGATGCTCAACATCGCTCCTTATCAGGGAAATACAAATCAAAACCACACTCAGATACCACCTCACACCAGTCAGAGTGGCTAAAATGAACAAATCAAGAGACTACAGATGCTGGAGAGGATATGGAGAAATGGGAACCCTCTTGCACTGTTGGTGGCAGTGCAAACTGGTGCAGCCACTCTGGAAAACAGTGTGGAGGTTCCTCAAAAAATTAAAAATAGACCTACCCTATGACCCAGCAATAGCACTGCTAGGAATTTACCCAAGGAATACAGGAGTGCTGATATATAGGGGCACATGTACCCCAATATTTGTATCAGTACTTTCAACAATAGTCAAATTATGGAAAGAACCTAAATGTCCATCAAATGATGAATGGATAAAGAAATTGTGGTTTATATACACAATGGAATACTACTAGGCAGTGAGAAAGAATGAAATAGGGCCTTTTGTAGCAATGTGGATGGAACTGGAGAGTGTTATGCTAAGTGAAGTAAGTCATACAGAGAAAGAGAGACACCATGTGTTTTCACTCTTATGTGGATCCTGAAAATCTTAACAGAAGACCATGAGGGAGGGGAAGGAAAAAAAAAAGTTAGAGAGGGAGGGGGCCAAACCATAAGAGATTCTTAAATACTAAGAATAAACTGAGGGTTGATGGGGGGGGGGGCGGTGGGAGGGAGGGGAAAGTTGGTGATGGGCATCGAGGAGGGCACCTGTTGGGATGAGCACTGGGCGTTGTATGGAAACCAATTTGACAATAAATTTCATAGCAAAAAAATAAAAAAATTTAAAAAAGTGAGGTGAGCCTTCTCTCTGCCTCTGTCAATAAATCTAACAATTCCTTGAATTTATAGGCTGCTTTACTGGATATGGGGGACAAACAAGCATGAAATAGAGACCGGAGAGTAATTACTCTGATTATTTCTCACTTAACTAGTGAGAGGTTTCATACACATTGTTCTAGGTTTAATTTTGTTTCCCAGAAGATATGTTCTAGTCTTCTTCCCCGATAACTGAATGACCTTATTTGGAAATAGGGTCTCTGCAGATGTAATCAAGTTAAGATGAGGTCACACTGGATTATGGCGGGCCCTAATCCAATGACTGGTATCCTTATAAGAAGTCGGAAATTTAGGCCTAGACACAGACACACAGGAGGGAAGACCGTGTAATGAAGAGGCGGAGATTAGGATGATGCATCTTCAGGACAAGGAAGACCTAGGATTGCTGACAAGAAGCAGAAGACAGGAAAAAGCAGGGAGTGATTCTTCCCTACAGCCTTTAGAGGGAAGGCTCTAGATTTCAGACACCTTGATTTTAGACCTCTAGCCTCCAGAACTGTAAGAAAATAAATTTCTATTGTTTTAAGCCTCTCAGTTTGTGATACTTTGTTATACAGCCCTAGGAAACAAATACAAACATTTTCTGATAAACCCACTAATGGAGTGCAAAGGGAAAGGTAACCAAGAAAGACATACAGATAAGGAATTTTAAAGCTTTAGTACAATTTTCTCAAATATAAATGAGGACATTTAGAACTACAGAAATATCAATTTCCCAAACTGATCACGGGAAGCAGGGACCAGAATCCAGGTATCTTGCTTCCCATTATTATTGTTATTTGGTTTCATATTGTCCAAATGTATATAGGAAACATGTGTTCTGTAGAGATAAATTGGAAAAAGAGACAACTACTCCTGATTCGGGCTTATTGTATTAGGTAAGTTTCGTGCTTTTCTTGAAAGTAACTTTATATCAAATTTTACTGTCCAGTATTCAATTACCCATCAAGACTAATCCTTGAAATGAGAAACTGTGTCAGCACACCAAAAGGACTCACCCTTTTTCAATCTTCATTAGTTTCACTTTTCCAGACTCTCTCATAAAAAGAGATTCTGAGATTTTTTTTCAAATCATTGTCCAGACAAGTGGGGCTTTATAAATTTTAAAGTCCCTTTAGGAGTAACTAAAAAACTTTTTATTTTTTAAGCAGCTTTTTAACACACAGAGACTGGACAATGCAGAAAACAGACAAGCTGAGGAGGAAATTGTGTTTTCCCAGAGCTCTGCTCCATTGCTCTATCTTGTAAGATCCAGTACCACGTAAAAAATGCTTGATGTTATAACAGCTTATTTGTTTGACACGTTGCCAAAATGCATAAAACATTAAAAAAATCACATATTGCTAGAAATGTGAGAACGTATTTGGCCACTGGATGCTCACGGATTTAAGATGTGGAAAAAGAACTTTCCCTATGTCTTCATACCTTTTAGGGAGAAGACCAGGGTTACGTGACCCAGCTCTTGTGTTAAAGGAGACTGAGGGTTTCTTGTATAAAACGGCCAATAAAAAACCGCATTTCTAAATATACGTGTTAAAATGCAAACTTTGAGAGAATATTTTGTAATTTATAGACACATAAGTTTCAAGTTAATTGTCTTGACGCATGTACCCTAAACACTGAAACAGTTTTCATCATGTCACATAGATTTCCCCAAAGCTCAGATGGCCTGCTGAACTCCTACTTTGTCCTCGACACTTACTCCCATCTATTTTTGCCCTCAATGCCACTTCTGCTGTTTCTCAGGATGACAAGCGGAGAATTGAAGGCCCGGCAAACAGACTCAATTTACCCTTGAATGAAAACCTTAATCTAGGTGAAACAAAAACGGGGAGGAGATGAAGGAGGGACAGTGTTGTTTAAAGCCTGTTGTCTGATTTTCATTAGTCATGCTGCTGGCTCTCTTTTAGATACACACTGTTTTCTTATATTTCAGAACATGCCTGTGAACATTTTAATCAGTTGAGCATCCTCTGAATGTCAGAATATGACTTCTATTTTCTTCCAGTCAAAACACAGAATTCCATCTTACACACGATCTAAGCCAAAGGCATCATTTTCACAGCGAGTAATAAGGTCTCCTTTCTAGTGATTAATTCTATGTTTATTTCTTTCGGCAAATCACATCAGCACATATGACCTCACGTAATGGCTGTGCCTGAAGCTGAGAAGGGCCACATGCTTACGTATAGCAAATAATATTGTTGTATTACTCCGGTAACTAGCTCCTAGAGACCACTGCATAGGCAGATCTGCAGGGGCTTCTGAGGCTATCTTACGGGGCTGTCTGGTCACAGATGACTATGTTTAAAACTCTCAACCTATGAAATTCCCTGCCAGCAAACACCATCAGGTCATAAATGTAGGACAAATTGATTCAAATAACAGAATCGGGAAGCTGCTGGGATCTCTAAAGGCCATTTGATACTGACACACCTAAGCAGAGTTATGCCTGCTTCAGACAACCAGGTCCCTAATCCGAATTTAAGGTTGTCCAGGGCACTGAAAAGTTTTGAGGTTCTTATAAAGTCCTGAGGAAGAGCGAACTTCTGGACAACTTATATTACACATCATTCTGCTCTCTTCTACAGTACCAGATAATTAGCTGTCACATAAAATTGACATGTGTTTGGTCTTCGCTATTTTTCTCTAAAACAATGGTTCTCAATCCTGGTTGCACATTACAGAGATCTGGAGAGCTTTAAACAAACGAAAAGGCAAACAAACAAAACACCAATGTCCCCAACCCCACCCCAATCATGTTAAATCACAATCTCTTCGTGGACTCTAGCACTAGTATTTTTTAAAGCTGCCAAGGAGATTTTATTGTGCTACCAGAGTTGAAACTACTGTTCTAATGTATGGCATTTATGGTGAGAGGTGATTCATCAATAGTACCTTTGTAGTCTGATGGTAGGATAAAAATTACAGTTTTTGTTGTTGTTTTTTTTTTTAATTTAAAGTTGCCCTACCTACTTCATTCTTATTTATCTGCAGTTAGGTTTCAAGAAAACAGCCAGAATGACTGTTTTATTATTTTTTTCAATGTTTATTTATTTTTGGGGAGGGGAAAACAGGGGAGGGGAAGAGAGAGAGGGAGACACAGAATTGGAAACAGGCTCCAGGCTCTGAGCCATCAGCCCAGAGCCTGACGCGGGGCTCAAACTCACGGACCGTGAGATCGTGACCTGGCTGAAGTCGGACGCTTAACCGACTGCGCCACCCAGGCGCCCCTGGAATGACTATTTTAAAATAAGTTAGTTCATGTCACTTCTCTAACTCAGAACAGTTCAACGGCTTCCTACCAGTCAAAATGTGAATATACGGCAGCAAGAAGTTGTGATCTGTGATCTACTTAGGATCACATCTCCTACCGCTCATGTGTACCTCACATCACTCTCCGCCCACTGCACTTCCAGCTGTGATGGTGCCTCTGCCACGGAAACCATTCCCCAGATTTTCACAGGCTAGCTTCCTCACTTGTCTCTCCAGTGCTCAAAAGTCATCTCTGTGCAGAGACATTTCCTGTCTAAACCAGCCACCTCCTCTCCCTGATTACTCTCCATCCACTTACCCCCATTCACTATACTTATCGGTACATACAACGATACCCTTTTCCAACTAGGAGGCAGCAAACTTTTTCTACAATGGGCAAGAGAGTAAATATGTTAGGTTTTGTGTGTCTTACAGTCTCTGTCACAACCACTCAATTCTGCTGTTACAGTAAAAAGGCGGCCACAGACAACATGTCAACAAGTGACCATGACTGTATTCCAATAAAACTTTATGCAAAGAAAAAGTAGGGGGTCAGATTTGCCCTACTGGCAGTAGTCTGATGACCTCTGCTGAATAAGTGAAGTTCTGCCACATACTTGGGTTTAGGTACTGGATTTTCTGTTACCGATACAACCCTTTCTATCTGAAAAAAAATCCAATAATGCACCCCAGGATAATTTAGCAAACTTTTTTTTTTTAATGTTTATTTATTTTTGACAGAGAGAGACAGAGCATGAGCGGGGGGCACAGAATCCGAAGCAGGCTCCAGGCTCTGAGCTGTCGGCACAGAGCCCAACATGGGGCTCGAACTCACAGACTGCGAGATCATGACCTGAGCCGAATCAGACGCTCAACCTACTGAGCCACCCAGGCGCCCCTAAATTAGCAAACTTTAAATGTAATTAGTATTTGCACCAATATTGGTATTCTTTAAAATTCTAATAGGAACATATACCTTGTATGTTTTTCTTTTTTTTTTTTTTTTAATTTTTTTAAGGTTTATTTATTTTTGGAGAGAGAGACAGACCATGAGTGGGGGACAGGCAGAGAGACAGAGACAGACACAGAACCTGAAGCAGGCTCCAGGCTCTGAGCTATTAGCACAGAGCCTGATGTGTGCTTGAACTCACAAGCCATGAGATCATGACCTGAGCCGAAGTCAGACACTTAACCGACTGAGCTACCAGGGCACACCATCTTGTATGTTCTTTTTTAAGGCTTATTTATTTTGAGAGAGTGTGTGTGAGAGAGAGAGGGAGAAAATCCCAAGCAGGCTGCATGCTCAGCGTGGAGCCCAATGCAGAGATAGATCTCACGAACCGCGAGATCATGACCTGAGCTAAAATCAAGAGCCGATGCTCAATCCACTGAACCACCCAGGTGCCCGTGTTCTTTTCTTTATTTTTTTCTGAGTCAAAAATCCCTTGAAACATAAAATCCAAACTAAAACCCAACTTCTGGTAGCAGATCTGACATCAAAAGCCCACAACTACTTGTTTGTGATTTCCCAGAAAGAACCATTAAACCATCTTCTGAGTACCACTAATCAGTTGAAGCACACTTGGTGCCTCTGTCTTTCTGGAACCTATTTAGTACAGGAAAGAATGTCTTTCCCTTCCTAATTCATTTGTGATGAAGAAGCCTATGATAGCTCTAGAAACAATCACCTGGTAGAAATGATTTTTTTTTTTTTTCTGTACTAACAGCTTTTTGAACTCACTCTAAGAATATCCTTCCCAGCAGGAGAATAAAATGACCAGTTCAGTGTTCCTGGAAGTGTATTCCAGCAAACAGTGGATCTGTGGGATGATCACAGGTATTAGGACGGAGAAAGTCTTTGGTCTCATAAATTTGGGAGACACTAGTTTCTTTACTACAGGATTTTCAGAATATCCTAGATAAAAGTATCAGTGGTTTCTTTTGTCCATTATGAATTTTCAAGAAAATTTATAAATACTCTAGCTGGAGCTAGAGTACGCATAGGCATCTTATTCTGTTTTTATCATGGAAACCTATTTTCCTTACAGTGTATCTTGCAGAAACAGGGCTTGAGGAAAACAATTGAATTCTATGCCCGTTAAAAGTTATTTAATGATCTCTGGTGGTTTCTCTTGGTACTACTGAATTTCACAAATACTACTGATACAAACTGCTTTGTTTATTGTTATTATTTGAAAACATGTTAGTAAGTATAAAGAGAGACGTAAAGTAGTTTTCCTATAAAAATCTCAACATTCTTGTCTCAGGTCTTGTTGATTAAATACGTACATCAATGTCATGTTTATAAAGAGACTGCTTTTACATATTTAAAATTTCAGTAGAAAGTTAAAGGAGTCCTGCTTTTTTTTTTTTTTTCCTGAAATGAAACATCCAGTACCTTTTCCATGTAACATAGGAATACTTCAAAGTAAGCCATGGTAGTGAGTCCTAAGGATAAAAGCTCAGTAAGAGAAGAGTGTCTGGAGGACTTTAGGTGACAAAGTATACCTAAGGAATGCTGCAACTAGTAGGAAGGAAGTCAATTTAAAAAGACAAGTGAGAACTATTTCTCTTCAGCAGTAATTTCCTTTTTGCCTTACGACTTAGCATTTTGTGTTGAACTATTTTTACTCTCTATTTACTATCTATAATATACGCTTGTAGGGACACAGCTTTGTTCCTACCTCCTCAGAAAGTGAATTCTAATTATGATTTGTGATATTAACAAACAGCCCAAACTTAACATCTGTCCTGGGATAATTCTACCAAATTACCATTATGAAAAATTTCATTCATCTTCTGTATGTTCAAAGCCACCAAATGGACAAATATGGAGGATTTGGAAGCCAGAAGAAACAGGATACTCTGTATACATTTCCTTCATCCCCATTTTGTCCTATTGCCCAGTTTGAGTTGAAACTAAGGGAGAAGATGAGGTTAATTCCAGGAGCACAAAGACTAGCTTTGCTTTCCCCTTAATATTTATTATCTACAGTTCTTTTAGTATTTAAACAAACAAAAAAAGAGCTAAAAGAAAAAACTATAGAAACTATAACAAAAAACTCTAGAGAAATAATACATAAAATTTTTACAGATCTAATGTCTTGGATTTGTCTGCAACACACATTGGTCCTCCGTCGTTTGTTAAATTATGCTGAACTGACATAAAATCACCCCCATGGCCATTGGAAATGTCAAGGGCACCTGAAATTCTAGGCTAATTAGTGCTTTATCAAAGTGTCCAAACAAATTTTAATTTCAAAAAATATTAATAATAACCAAGAATTCATATTAAGGATTCTAGGGGCTATCTGATTAGAAAAACACAGGCAAAAAGAGCTCAGAGAAGATGTAATACTTCTCCTAGCCTTTCTATGATAATGAACATTATGAATATCCAAAAGGCAGCTGTTGTTTTGCATTTCTATAACATGTCTTTGCTAATAAATGGTTCTGATCCTTAAACTAATGTCAAATGTTTGGCATTTCTCTCCATCCCTTTTACTCAGGATTTACTGTTCTCCTTTAAGGCGCAAGCTTGGCCAGCAATATCCTGCAGCTATCCAGAATCTGCAAAGCATTATATTAGTCAAGGTAATGATATAAATACACCAATATATTTTTTAAGCTTTCGTGTAGATCCATAATGCAGAAAATTTTCCTAAAAAGCAAAGCAAAAATATCTCAGAATCATAAATTCAAAGGATAGGTTTAGAATTCCCAATCTCAAGTAGATCAAATCAAACGAGTGACTGGGGACGAAGAGAAGTTTGCATAATTGATGTGGTAGTTTTAGGTGCATTCTACACTTCCAAAGTAATGAAGAAAATTACTATAGGTTAAAAACTTTAAAGCGTTATTTTTGAAGAACAAAATAATGCTGACTTTTTCTTCTCACAAATTTGTCTCGATCCAATTATTTTTATTATAAAATAGTATTCCACTACACCACTGCACTCTTTTAAAATTACAGTAATACAAGCAAGTATCATTTGTGTTAAAACAGATTTAGGGTAGTTGTCTGCAGTATTTAGTGACGGTTATGGTTTATGGAAATTTTCAATGTAATTTGAAAAACACCCATTTTGGGGCCCCTGAGTGGCTCAGTCAGTTAAGCATCTAACTCTTGATTTTGGCTCAGGTCATGATCTCATGGTTCACGAGTTCAAGCCCTGCATCGGGCTCTGTGCTGAAAGCATGGAGCCTCCTTGAGATTCTCTCTCTCCCTCCCTCTCTCTCTCTCTGCCTCTCCGTCCCTCCCCTGCTGTGCTCTTTCTCAAAATAAATAAACACTAAAAAAAAAAAATAAAAACACTCATGTCAGTGGTTAAGTTTTTGCTTTCTCTAATTACATTTTTTATTGATTTCTACACTTCCATTTTCTTCATTTCTCTACATGGAGGATCTATAAAATCCAGTCCCATTTTCTTCATTGATGTGGCATTAATAAAACAATAGTCATAATACTCATATATGATTCTAGCCTTTTCCCTGATTTCTACTCCAAGAAGTACACCATGGTATCTGACTAACACAGTGCACGGACTACATATGTATTCATTGCTGAGTCATCTGTTCTTTTAGGTCTTACTGTTGACCTTTTGAGTGTGAGGCCATTTTTTTCTGTACTTGCTGTTAATATTACCTTTTTGATTTTAATATTTTATTTATTTATTTTTTATTTATTTATTTGAGAAAGAGAGATAGAGAGGCAGAGGGAGAGAGGGATAATATTAAGCAGGCACCACACTTAGCACAGAGCCTGATGTGGGGCTTGATCCTGCAACCCTGGGAATATGACCTGAAATCAAGAGGACACTCAACTGACTGAGCCACCCAGTACCCCAAAGATTTTATTTTTAAGTAATCTCTACACCCAACATGGGGTCAAGCTTACAACCCTCAGACGAAGAGTTGGATGCTCTTCCGAATGAGCCAGCCATGTGCCCTTACCCTTTTGAATTTTAAGTTTTATTACAACTTCCCTAAAAGTGAATATCCTTGTATTTAGTCATATTTGTAACAATCTTGAAGTTTTCGTTTACACATTTTGGAAAATTCTTGACCATATTCTCTTCAACTATTGTTTCTGTCCTTTTTTTCTATCAACTCACCTCTGGAAATCCAATTACATGTTGCTAGTTATTTTCTCCATGTCAGCATCACATTAAAAAATTCCATTGTTTTATCTGTGCATTAGTTTGGCTACTGCTGATTTTCCAGGTCACAAAGTGTTTCTTCTGCTGGCTAAATCTTTTGGAAAACTTATCTATTAAAATCTTAATTCCAGCCATGTAGGTTTTATACCTAGAATTTCCATTTGATTGTTTTAAATAGATGTCTCTGGTGAATTTTATGGATAAATCTGTTAAAATCTTCTATTTTATTGTTTATTATCTTCAATATTCTAACCAGTTTTTTTAAAGTTCAGGACTGATAACTTTATTTATTTATTTATTTTTCAACGTTTTTTATTTATTTTTGGGACAGAGAGAGACAGAGCATGAACAGGGGAGGGGCAGAGAGAGAGGGAGACACAGAGTCGGAAACAGGCTCCAGGCTCTGAGCCATCAGCCCAGGGCCTGACGCGGGGCTCGAACTCACGGACCGCGAGATCGTGACCTGGCTGAAGTCGGATGCTTAACCGACTGCGCCACCCAGGCGCCCCTCAGGACTGATAACTTTAATATCTAGATCACTTGTGGCTCTATTTCTGTTATTTTCTTGTTTCTTCCCTCCTGTTTCTCAGTATGCCTGGGTATATATACACTTTTTTTTAAATGGACTGAAGATTTTGTTGTTTTTATGGTAATCTCTTGTTAATTTCATTCGAAGTTTCTGGCAAAATTAATTGTGTAAAAAGACAGATATGAATTGCATTATGTCTTTGTAGGCATGTACCATAAAATAACCCTTGAACAGTTCATTCAGCATGTGTGTACATTATAAGACTTTAGGAAAAGGTATTAGAAGCCTGTCAGATACAATATGTTTTCTTCTGTTTCTCTAGATATTAACAACTCTAGTTTTTCAAACCATTATACAGGATCCAGAAGTTAATTTTTATCTTTCATAGCAATTTTAGATAGGAGACGGATATATCAAATTGACGTTTCAAAAGAACATATATATACTGCATCCTAAAATGTAGCAAAAAGGGAGACTTAAAACATAAATATATTATATCTTTAGGAAATATTTACCAGAAAATCTGAACCTAAGGAAGACAAAAGCAAAATTTGAAAAATATATAAAAATACAATTAGAAAAGAAAATTATTTGCTTGACATTTTCTAAGATAATATTCAAGTAATTGGCAATGCTTCAATACCTTTTTTTTACTTTTTTTTTTTTTTTGAAAGACAGAGAGAGACAGAGCACAAATGGGGGAGGGGCAGAGATAAGGAGGCACAGAATCCAAAGCAGGCTCCAGGCTCTGAACTGTCAACACAGAGCCAGATGGGGGGTTCAAACCCACAAACCAGGACATCATGACCTGAGCTGAAGTCAGACGCTTAACTGACTAAGCCACCCAGGAGCCCCAATGCTTCAATAGCTGTATTCTGTATTGGCTTTTATAGAGATTCAGTTGAGGCAACATCATTAAAAGTGTGTGTGAGGGTGTGTGTGCAAAAACTACAGTATTTAAACTAAATGTAAGTAGTAAAAGCCTGTCTCGAAGATGGCTTTGACTTACACTTAGTTTAAATATGGAGTTTGGAAAATACATGACTTTGTACATGAATGTCCTAATCCTTTCATGCTTTTGTGGAATTTATAAACTGAGTGATTTTAATTTGGGGACTGTTGGGGGAGATAGGGAAGGAGGCAGAGGGAGAGAGAAAGAGACAGTTGTTTATCGGCTTCATGGTTTGATCTTATTGCAATCTCTTGGGGTCTTTCCACTTCTGTCCAAATCAGTAGCCAGTTGGCCCCAGATTGTTCTATTCATTACATCTTGAACCAGGAAAAGAAAACAGAATTGTTCTGGAGGAGAGGAGGGAAGGTACATCAGCGATGTGAAGCTCTAGGCACTAACGAACACAAGACTGTGCTTCAGAGATAAAAGTACAAAATACACAGTCCGTATCTTCACAGAACTCGTCAACCAGAGAATGGAACAATAGCCGCAAGGCTTGTAGCAGCTGACTCTCCTCCCTGAAGAGAGGCACAAGTAGGGAACACCAATTATTATATCACCTAAAACAACCCAGAAGAGTAGAACATCTGGTTAATTCCACAAAAACCACTTAATGAGTAGGGACAGGATTAGTATCTATGACATGCCAGTGACTACAGACTTAACCAGACATTATTGTTGGGAGGCCTCTTTTTTGAGTGATATCATCCTACTCTGAGGTGCAACAGCTGAAAACAGAAAACAAAACAAAAATAACCCAGACATCACTCTTTTTCTAGGTTAAAAACCTGAGGAATCTGCATACTCAGCACCCAAGAGTTTTCCAAGGAGCCAGACTTAATTCAGCATACCAATGTGCTACTGAGAAGTACAAACAAATGCACATTTCAAACCCTTGTCCCATATTTAGCATACTTCATCTCTAAGGAAGATTTAGAGAATCCTAAGAAAAAAACTGGGGAATGGTAAGTCATTATGGAACGGGATGGTTATTGATTGAAATAGTGATCAACCCAGTGCTAAAATCACTGTAGGAAAAGATTTGGTAGTGTATCAATTACAAGACAGAAAAGTCACACCAAAACAAAAAACTTTTGATGTGTCTTCTAAAAATTTAAGGAAAAAAAGACTCTAATGGCTGATGAGCCCTAAAATAGTTTTATGACATTTAGTGAAAGAATAGTAAAATTCCCTCTGGAAAGAATAAAAAATAACATGGACAAGTCTTCCATAACTGGCAACAAAGAAACATGGAAAATGATGGCAGAAAATCCCATTTACCCTCAATACCAATGAAACCTCTATCTTACTCAGCTTATTGTCAATGTACCACTTAAGCAACAATCCTCAGGGCTGTAAAACATATGATATAATGTATTTCAGCAAGTCTGTAACAGAATTTAATATCATGCATAATATACTGCTTTGGGACATTTAAATATGTCTATTTGTTTTCTTTCTCTGATACTTTCAAATTGTTAGAAATGAAAAAATAACATTCTTTACTTTTTTTCATCTTCTGATTGCCACAAACTCTTCCCAATGGGAAAAAAACTGTTACTGGAAACCATGGCCTGGGCCGGTTCATTTAGTTATGACTAAGATTTAAGTCATCATACACTGGAGGCAGAAACCTCTGGCCCTACGTAAATTAAATGGAAAAAAAAAAAAAAACAGACAAAGATAAAAAAAAACAAAAAACAAAACAAAACAAAAAAACTAGGACTCAGGTCTCATGTCTCTTGCAACTTTAAAACACTCCCCCAGGGGCGCCTGGGTGGCGCAGTCGGTTAAGCATACGACTTCAGCCAGGTCACGATCTCGCAGTCCGGGAGTTCGAGCCCCGCGTCGGGCTCTGGGCTGACGGCTCAGATCCTGGAGCCTGTTTCCAATTCTGTGTCTCCCTCTCTCTCTGCCCCTCCCCCGTTCATGCTCTGTCTCCCTCTGTCCCAAAAATAAATAAACGTTGAAAAAAAAAAATTAAAAAAAAAAAAAAAAACACTCCCCCAAATTTTACTGTGTTCAGGGCTCAAGCCTTCACCTGCATTAACTAAAATGTATGCTTAGCCTTGACTTGCCAGCAATGTTTTCTCCAAATGTTGATTTTTGGAATCAGAATACGGTTAATTTTCCATGGGAATAAAATGATCACCCTGGAATTCTATTCATCTTCAACACTGAGATTAAAAGTATTATCTTTTTACTAAACATTTTTTTGTATATTTGTTGTTAATATCATGTCATTCTTAAATTTTCTTATAAGTATATGACTTATGATACCAACTGTTTTGAGACATTGAGTAATACCTATTTGGCATAAACTAGATTTGGTTCAGGTGACTGTGTGGTTGTGGAGAACTGGTTTGCAATACATTTTCAAATATTCTGTCCATATTGACCAGAGCTTCTGCTCTTTACTGCTTCTCAGTACTATTTCAGAAAAGAAAAATGTAAGTTGTTTATTAGATATTAGGGCTTTATTTCTTCTATATAATACACTTAGTGTAAAATCTTTTTCCTAGATTTTGTCAATTTTGGTTTATGCAGAGAATAGGCTAAGAGTTAAAGTATAAAATCATATAAGAAAACTTTAATATTGGCTGCCATTTTGGAGTAGAAGATATTATAGTTGTCTTTTATTTCTATTTTTATGTTTTTTTTTTCCAGTAAGCGTAAATTGGTATTCCTGATTCTTTTAGAACACCTTGTAAATTAATACAATGTGAAAATGTCCTGTTTGTTTGTTTCACATTTTTCAGAAAACATATGCACATTCCTTCAGTTTCTAAGAGATTTTAGAATGCTGTACATGTAAATCCTCCTAAACTTTGCCCCTAGTAAAGTGAAATATAGGTCCAGGATATTGACAGCATGGATAAGTAAATGTTAAAAAAGTTTTCACTGTGAAGAGCAGAATTATAAAGATAAAACTCATCTTGGAAACTACTTCTAATCAACTTGGTCAACATGAGTGATTACGGCTGGGCAGGCTTCTTACCAGGTGACTCACCCCCTCTGCAATTGCTCAGTCCATGGTAGGCCACTGTGGGTAACTACTTACACTCACATGGAAAAAAGTTGGTAATGAATCATGAAACCCCAGAATATAAGCATACTTTTAAGTAATATGCATGGGATTTCCCAGGGTTGAACAAATTGTTTCTTTCTTATATCTCCTAAAATGTTTTTTAGGAGTTCATCTACATCATCCTTAAAATTAATCCCACCCACCCTTTCTCCATAATGTTCGGTGCTTAATTTTTCCTTTTAATCTGAGAAACATTCTACCTTGGTTTAGAATGTTTTTGGCGCAGATGATATAGTTTCTAACATACTGCCACAAATGTACAACAGCAGACTTGACAACAAAGAAAACAACATTGTTTCTTGACTGTTTCCTGGGAGGTACAGGGGGTTTGGAGACATCTGTGCTCTCCTAGTATGGGCTCTTTCAGCGATTTTGAGACCAGGATGGACACAGGCAACTGAGGCTGGTCTGCAAGCATTTCATGGATTACTGAGGAAGCCCATTTAATGAGCATCTTGTACCTTACAAGCCACAATCATTCCAGAGGTTAACCTTATGAAGCAATTAAGAAAAATCATCCCAGTATTGTGAAATGACATAGAATCAGAGATCACTAGCCTAACAAAGACTCTTTTTATGTAGAAGGCTAAGTATACAGTTGGACTTGAGTAAATAATAGTCTTTGAAGATGTGGAGATTGGCACATAGCTCAACTCCAATGAAACTGATATAATAGAAAGAAATAGATGTAACCTTTGCCTCTGCAAGAACAAGGAAGAGCCATTTGGAATTCATGAGATGACGCTTCCAGGGTCAAACAAGGGATCAGTGTCTCTTCCAAAGAGGAGATTGTGTTGATATTTTGTTTTAGTTAATGCAGAAAATTCAAATTCCAAATTTTATCTACTATTTACTGGATATTATATGCACACATAGGAGAGAATTCAGGAATCTGACACAGGAGACGGGAATCCTGTGTTGCTCCTTTGCATGTTAATGGCAAGTTGTGATGCGATATGAAGGAAAATAAAAATCTTGATCAAAAACACAATCGAATATTATCGAACTGAAGAAAACTTTTCAACGTAGCAACAGATGTAACTTTGTAATACCAGATGACAGGTTTCTCCAACTCTACGTTCACTGTGCAAGTCTCAATAATTACGTGTGCTATTGGGATTGTCAGTTTTATTCCCCAAACCGTATCATAATTCCCAACTCTTTTGATATCATTTTCTTACAAACTTAAAAACATATTTTTTAAAAAATCAAAGAGGAATACTACCACAAAGCATATTCAGATTAAGGGTAATGAAACTTAGAAGGTTTCATTTAAAAATAAATTAGAATTCGAAAAGAAATTTATTTTTAACTGAAATTGTAAACTTTATTTTCTAAGCCTTTTTTCTTTTTTCTAATATATAGTTTAATAATGTTTGATTACTTTTTATTTTCAGACTAAAAAGTTTTCCTTAATAAGTCTTGCAAAATTAATGGCCAAGAACAAATTTTTCCAGATAAATGATCATCACAACAAAAAGATATACATATCTATGTCAGATTTTCTTAAGACTTATAAATGTGAGATAAAGGAAAGCAGAGATTACATAAATTTGAAAAAACACAATGTATAAATTATCTTTTGCCTCATTTAGGTCACATTAAATTCACTTTTGGTTATTTCTTAATCAGATTTTGCTGATATTAAGCCTGACTTGTTTTCAGCTGCATGCAGCATCCAATTTTGTTTGAGATGGCTTTAGAACTCTTATATAAAGGACGAAAGAAGACTACAGCAGTATTTTAAGAATTATCTAATGAAAAAAAAGTTAAAGTGGATTTAGGATACAAAATGATTTTCTTTACACATACACCTTTATAAATACATTAAACATTAAAAGTTAGTTTATTTTTGACAATTGTACCAGATTATAGTTATACCGACATCTACCCATAATTTGACTAACCCCAGTAGTTACATCTGTTCTGAAAATTGAACATCACCCAGAGTAAAAGTGTCACTCAACTCATGTTATTCTGTGTATGGCTACAGGAGATACTGAAACATTTTTTATTTGATATTAAAATATGCAGATATCCTTATATTAAATTGACAGTGTATGGCTACGGTTTTTACTTTTCAACCATTTGCTGAAGTATTAGATACAAATAACTACCATATAGTCATCAGAAGAAAACAAAGTGGCTACATTATTCTTGTGTTCTCCAAATTGAGCTGCTTCCGTATAAACTATAGTGATCCCAAATGATGTTAGAATTAAAGTATGCTTGCCCTGGGACCCTGCATTTAGCAACAGTGAGAGACCTGAGAACACTGACTTTGCTGTACGTTTGATCAATGCAAACCATGCTGATCTCACCTGACTGAATCTTGAGTCTCAAGGTTAGTCTAAGCCCACAATCATACATACTTGGTGGTTCTGGTGGATTACCTCACTGGGATATTCTGACATCAAGATCGTCTATCACAGCTGTATTTGCTCAGCTAACTCCACAGCTGAGCTGACTGCATCTTCCAAATGATAATGGCTATAAGAGTAGTAATAATGAAATGACAATATTGGCTTATAGTTTCTTAGTTTTATTCCTTTCAGAATGGATTCACAGTCATTACCTTTCTTGCTCTTCATAATAACTTATACGGCAATTTAATCCTTACTTTAACAGAAGTGAGAAATAGGTAAGTGACTAGCCCACATATCACAGTAAATCTCTTCAGTATTTCCACCAGAATTGAGTCTGATGAAATATTTTTAAAATATATAATTATTTGTAAAAATAAAAAAATGAAATATGATTACATATATGTAAAAAATAACCAAAACATTCATTTAATCAAAAATTAATATATGTATTAAAAGACATATAATATATATGTATACAATAAAAGATAATACATATATTCCCGTTCCTGTTTGTTATAACTATGAAAATAGAGAAATTCCTTATACACTTACTAATAAAATAGATGGCCCAGGGTGTTTTTTCCTTTTTTTTCAGAGAGAAATGTTTACTGTGTCTAAACTAAACCACCAATTCATTTGTCTGGTTTAAGAAAGCGTATCTCATTGGAAATCTCATGACTATCCTCAGAAGAATTTATAGAGATGCCACTAGCCTGGCTAGGTTTTCTTTTTATTCAACTTCCTATAATTTGAAACTCAATAGTACTTCATTACCATTGTAGAAATGCTATTATTTTATAGTTATGTGTAAGTACAAAGATGACTTCCTTATCTGCTAAAATAATTATTAGAATATCTGCTAAAATATGTATTAGTATATAAAAGATAATTGATTTCTGCTAATTGTTTAAGCAAATAAATACATTCTGAAGTTGTAAAATATGACTGCCTTCATTTTTTTTCTTCATGTTCCTTCAGCTGACAACCAAAAATTGGAAACGCACTGCAAAACCTTTCTCAGATTGTTAAATCATTTTATTATGTGTGCCAAGGTTTAAAATCCTCCTCATCATTAAATGATAAAATGTAAATGTTTTAATTGCCATTATGCCACTGTTCCTTGAATATGGGATCTAAAAATTAGAGCGTGGTGAAAAAAGGGGAATTATTTTTTGGACTACGTGCAGTTTGGCTTGTTCATGCAGTTACAAAAAACAAATGTTTGTCCAACAAAATGCTAAGAATCATATCTCCTGGGAAACTTATACAAGGTCATAGTTTCGTGAGCATTAAAAAAAAATTATCTTGTAAAAGCAAACTAGCATGTAACGTGAGAAAGTAAAGAAGTGGTTGGGGGATAAATCTGATTCTGTTGTTTGCAACATCTATTAAGAAAAAGTAAATAAATTACCATCCTCTTAAAATACCACATTTCATATGCAAATACATTCAAAGAGTAATGATCAAATTCCAGCAATATTACAGAGAAGGCAGGAGTCAGACTTGGAACAAAACTGCTGAGGGGCACGTATTGAAAACGGGGGTGTGAAAGTGTGTAATATTTGTATAATGTGCAGTATTGGGACACTTAGCTGAGGGTACATAGGTGGTGAAACTCATGAAGGATAGACAACTGTGACTTCTACCAACTCTCGGGCCCTGTTGATTTCATTCACTACTGAGTCCCCATGTGCCAAGTGCCTGACACATAAAAGACTCTCAACAATTACTTGTTGAATGACTGCTTGAGTAAACAGTAAACAATCTAGTGAGACAAAGGTATATAAATTGATTTGATATCAGAATTTTATAGACAGTTCATCACAGATTAGGCAAAATGACTCCTGTGTTTATAAATCCAACAAAATGACTCCTTTGTTAATAATACCAAGTTTTACAAACAAATATCACAAGCATGAAAACATTTGCCTTTGGCAAAGGAAAGGGGAGGAAATGGAATGCTGTATAAACAGAATCATTTGTGTTCAGATATCCACACTGCACACTAATTGCCCACACAGAAATATACTTGACTGGCATATTAAAATGTGAGTATCATGTTACTCTTCTCTTCAAAACATTCCAAAGGCTCACATGACATTCAGGGTAACAGCCATGGGTCCCAAAGATCCTCAATTCTTGGAGCTTATCGCCTACAGGCAGGCTTCATCTACCTCACACTGCTCCAGCCACACCTGTCCCCTCCCTCAGCTCCTATGTCAAGTCCTTCCAACTATCCTATCCATGCCCATGGACTCTGCATTTCCCACATCCACACCCACACCCACACCAGCAAGGCTGGCTCACTCTCTCGTGTCCTTTAGATCTTTACTCTGTCACCTTCTCCAGGGGACACTCTTTGGCAACCCTTAGATTGCATTTCCTGTATTTTTCCTGCCTTGTTTTCATGTATCACTATATACTTTCCTACATATTCTATTTATATATTGTTTATATTATCTGTCTCCCTCTCTACAATGTAAGCTTCATGAGGGTAGGAGTTTTTGTCTGTTTTGCAGTTGGTTAGTCTATTGTTTGTATCTTAAACCGAATATTGTTTGGAACACAACATATGTCGACTTAATGAATGAACAATGAGTTAGTTTACCAAATTTTTAAAAATTGGAGGGGGTTTCTGGTTGAATTTTATTTCCAGTTTTTTAAAAGATGCTGATTGATTGAAATGATAAATATTAAATGAAATAGCAATTATTAAAAAGAAAAAAAAAAAGCTTTGTGTCCAAAAAAGGAAAAGCATCACTTCTCTTCTAGGTATCATGCAACAGAGTTTTTGGTAACAGAAAAAATTTAGGTTAAGGGTTCTTAATCTGGAGTTCATGGGTCCCTAACAATTTCAGATGGGGTCTCTGAGCCTGCTTTTTGTGTTATGCTCAGTACTTATATTACTGGTAAGATGGACTATCGCCTCCTTCACATACTCAAAGACAATGTTTACAAAGGTATAGTCTCTTTACCACCTATGTTGGTATAACCAGGGTGGGAGGGGGTGCTTACAAAAATTGTATATTCCTGGGCCTGTCTCCAGACATAATGAAACCAGAATCTCTGGATGACTGACCCAAGACATTATGTTTTGAAGTGAGTTTTCCAGTTGATTTTCATCAAAATTTTATTTCAGAATTCACTGCCTCCAGTCGGCGTGATCCCCAAAATGTGATAACCGTTTCACACGGCTGTTTCTAAGATTACATAGTGTCGAGGTATACAAAGGTAGATAGCTATTCTCCTTGTTTCCCTCGCAAGGGGACTGATGTTCGGGGAGGAGTGATTTGACGTAGGTTAAGTCCAAGGTTTCTGCACTCCCTGTTTCCTTTCTGAAGATGAGCTACTTCCATAAAGAATTCAAAAGGGTCTTCCTAATATTGTAGCCACAGCATTTCCAGTAGCACTCAAGAAGACATTTACTGAATTTTTCAATGCTATCAACTAAATATATAGAGCAATGTAGATTAAAAAAACCCAGGCAAAATGAAATTTTAGAAGCACCGCATGATACTTCTACACAGTTTATAAACATTGGGGCCTCTTCATCTCCAGCTGGCCATCTTCATGGCCAGCGTCTCCCAGCAGTGCTTGCAGGCCAACAGTTTCACATGTACAAGTTTTCAGCCTTGCCTACACTGCCCTTGAAAGCAGGATGTATGTGCTTACATCTCTTTCATATGGGACTTGACAGGTGGTAGATCCCTCAAATAAGACGGTCTCTGTGGCCCCTCAGGTTAGAAAGCTGGGATCAGCTCCAGAGTTTCCACTAATGTTGATTGAGCGCCTACTACAGTATGTTCTAGGTACTTGCACAGACTGCGGAAAATCAGTTTGAGACAACTGCATTAAATCTGCAGTGTTACTAATAGGTTCAAATGGCCGCACTGCTCATTTCATTCTGTAGTTGCCATCATTGAAAACATTGTCCATTTTTAGAACACAACCTTAATTGTGGCTTAGATGAACTATATTAAACTCAAAAATTGCATTTAAAATCTTTGTTCTTGATACATTTCTATTTCTGTGCATGATGCTTTGGTTGCACTGAGCATTTTTTTTTTTAATTTTTTTTTTAACGTTTATTTATTTTTGAGACAGAGAGAGACAGAGCATGAACAGGGGAGGGGCAGAGAGAGAGAGGGAGACACAGAATCAGAAGCAGGCTCCAGTCTCTGAGCCATCAGCCCAGAGCCCGACGTGGGGCTCGAACTCACGGACCATGAGATCGTGACCTGAGCTGAAGTCGGACGCTTAACTGACTGAGCCACCCAGGCGCCCCTGCACTGAGCATTTTTAAATGTAGCTCCCTTCTTCAGAGTATTGTGAACTCCTTATCTAAATCCAGCACTATGCCCCACTCACATTGCTTGATAAATGTTTACTGAGTAAAAGAATAAAAACAAAATTATTTTAAAAGCCACCATTTCTATGTCCATTTTGTTGGATTATTTAGAATATGCGCCAGTCGAACAAATAGGATTATATATTAATAAAAATGCTCCTGTCACATTATATTATTATAATAATGACTAGGAGGTTCTTAGATGTTAAATCAGGAGGGATGAAGCCACAGGTAGGAGTATATTACAAACGATATAAAATGAAGTAGAAAATTATTTTACAAAATATATCAGTCATGAGAGAAAAAAGAGAGTAGTATAATATTAATTTATTCTTAAGAGAGCAAGGCAAGTGTAATTACTGTAATTAAAGAATTTTGGTATTATAGGAAATTCTAAGGATACTAAGAGGAATAAAATATGAGCAGTCTTCCAGAGGGAACGGATAGATAAATAACGCTAAGTGAGACTGACAGTAAAAACAAAGTTCACACAAACCCTCATTGGGAGCCTGGTGGTTTTAGCCACACTCACCCCTTCTCCCCCACCAAGAAGTAATTCAACCTTTACTTTTTGCCTCTGTGTTATGGTATAGCGTGAAAATAGTTGAAAAGAGAAACTATTCATCCTTTATCCAAATTATCATCACTTATCATCTTCTCCAGAACACTTATTAAAGTATAGAATAGGCTCAAAGAGAACCAATACAAACCACAAGGTTGAACAATAAAGTAACGGCTGTATAAAAATTGTGACCCACAGTGCAAGTCTCTAGATGACCAGCTGACACTAGAAGAGTCCTCCAATGTTGGCAGACGGCTATTCCAAAGCCCTTTAATAAACAAAGCAGAATGATTTCAGGGACCACAGAACACAGAGTTTAAGTCATATACGGGTATACAAAAAATCAAATGTCATCAAAGTTAAGAGTTTCAATGCTGGCCAAAATTTAAGCATTAGAAGTCTATTACCACTAGGTGTGGTGTGCAACCGCGGTGGAAATTTTGGCAAGATTCGTAATTTTAGAGTTGGAGGGAGCCTTAACGATCATCCAGTCTCACTCCCTTGCATTATAGATAAGGGGTGTATCTATATGAAAGATAAATTGAGTTTCCCAGGGTCAAACTGGGCAAAAATTAAAACACAGAACTCCTACTTCCCAGCCCACTGTGATTTCTCCCAATTGAAGTTTTTATTTTTTAGAGTCTTGATAAGATACAGTCAATAAAATGTTCTAACATGGGGGAGCCTGCTAAAGAATTCCCTTGTTATTTGAAATGCTAAGTTGACATTTGAGAAAACTCCAAAGTAGTAATTTGTTCCCTGTTACACAGAGTTCACTCTGTACAATGTATGAAAACAGTGATCTGATATTAAGTCACTACTACAATTTTGAAATCACAGATGTTGCTGACACTTCATATGTCAGTAGTTCAACATACTTCGAATGACCTTCTCAAACAGGGGCTAAATCTATAATTACCTTTTTCCCCTCAAACCAAGTTTGGTGACATCTCTACCATTATCCTACCTCTGGCATGTGTAATGAATACAAAAAAACCAAACCCACAGTTTTTCTTCACCTTGGAAAAAAGGTGTGCTTATTACTGTTGGTAAAAATCCTCAAAAAGTGTATTTATTATTCATTTGGCATCCAATTTTGTAAAATAGCGTATTAAACACAAAGCCTTATATAAAAGTAGACAGTCTTCTTTTGAAGAATAAAATTCAACTAACACACTAATCAGCTAAAAATGTGAGCCTTCAATGAAGTTCCATTACCACAGATCAATCTATTTCTTGTGTCCAGCTAATGAATAAAAATTCTTTCCTAATAGAATATGAATTTAAACAACCAGCAAACTATAGCTTGATTTTCTAAATGCAGCACTTCTAAGAGTTCTCTAAAAAAGCAGTTCTCTTTAAAGTTCCCCTTTTTCTTGCTTTATCTCTGGAGAATTTGTAAGTTGTGTGGAGCTCTATGTTTTTCATCTTTCTTTCTTTCCCTCCCCGTCTTTCATTCTCTGTCTCTTTTCTGTCTTTCTCTGGGACAGGAAGTTGAGGGTGTTGACCTCATCTGGATCCTTCCCAATGTCAGACGGTGGTCTTTTCAAAAAGGGTTCCTACTTACGGATTTCTTCCTGATTTTATTTTTTAGATAACTGTGTCAATAAATGAGCTCTAAATGTTTTTCCCCCTTCCCTCCTCATAGCTCTAAAATGACTCAAGTGACTCCTTTGAGGCTAATTACTGGGCAGCCTCTTAGAGAAGTAAGTATTATCTCTTTGTTCATTGAAAGTGCACTGTGCTTTCCTGATGGGGGCAGGGGCGTTGGGCTGGGAGTGCAAGCAACAAGATGTCCTGTCCACAGTGCCCTCGGCTCACGGCATTGGAGCGCGGGCTGCTGATACCCTGGACCTACTTCTCCTGCACAGCAAAGTTAATGCAGTGTTGCTATTATGATTTCCTATTCCTATCCGGCCTAAATAGTAACCCCTTTGATTTCTAGAAAAGGGAAATATTACATAAAAACTGCTTCCTGTGAATAAGCATACTAAAACTGGAATGTCACACAATATACTCTATAAAAAGATTTTTGTGCCCAATTCTTTTTATAAGTTTATGAGGAGGAGGATGGCCTGGGGAACACCCTCCCCAGTCACCCATGTGCCTGGAATGCCATCCTGACTCCGGTCTGCCTGTTCCCGAGCCTACCCATGCTTCAAGTGAACGGAAATTATTCACGCTGGCCCCTCTGAAGCTTGCCCAGCTGATTCTGCTCACTGCCACAGATTAGCGTCAGGATTGTGCTTGGAATTTATTGAGTAGTCAATAAAGAACTGATGAACATGTAAATAAATGAATGCCAGCAGCCAGGGAGGCGGCCTCACCCTGATATATACTGTTTGTGACTCTTGTAGGTTTTCAAAATATGCTATCTTGTACTCATTTATATCTGAAAAGGACTGGCCAAATTATCTCACAGTATTTAAAGGGCTGTGCTTCTTCTCTTCACAGTAGCTTTTTAATCTCCCACAGCCCCTTGTGAAGTGCCTTCCTTGTTCATAAAAGCTCAGCAAATATTGGTTGTCTAATTAAAAGACTTCCATAACCATTTTGCTCAAAGTCACCGTAAATCTTCTATGCATCTATTCAGTCAGTCATCATGACGCGGTTATTTGGATCTGATTAGGCACTGGAGTTGCAAAGGCAAATAAAAAGTCTCTACCTTGGAAGATCTATCAGGGAATGGACAAAACAAACAAACATTTACAGTTCAAGATAATGACTGTGACTCTAAAGGTATGAGAGCACAGCCTTGGGATGACTAGGATTCTGAGAAAGGACCAAAGAACGCATAGGGACATACGTGGGGAGATGATGGTATGGACTGAAATAAAGGAACACAGCGAGACTTTCCTCCCGTGTTTCCTGATAGCACACTTCTGCTATTTGAAAGATAAAAGGGATTACCACATGAGTAGGTGTCTGCCGCTAAGGCCAGGAATATTTAGGAATCACAATGTAAACAACAAACACTAGTACTATGAGCACTGATTCTGAAGACAGATTCCATTCCTTTCTTCTGTGGAAAAGGTTGTTCAAGTTTCACACTGTGAGTGGAAAACAGGGTCCTATGGATGTAAAAATGTGTAGAAAGAATGTGATAATGACGGAAGCCATCTTGTCAGTGAGATAGCATCTCATACCAAGGTGCCTTGGGATGAATTCACCATTTCTTTATGTGAAAATTCAGCACATCAGTCCACAAGGGATTTCTCAACATTTAAATACATGCACATTCATTTTGTTCCACGCCTTTAACAAACATTCACACCTTCAGCCTCTTCTTGCCCTTCCTCTCAACGCCTGCACTGTCCAGGGCATGTTTCTGCCTTCAGTGATAAACATTAAGTATTCTGTCACTACCCATCAGGCCACATTTTGGTGGAGCTTATCTTCCATAGTTTTAAATCATTACAAATTTAAAATACGGTAGCTGTTTGTCCCTTTCTCAAATACAAAGTTATATTTATTACTGATTTCAAACTATGCATGGTCCTTTAAAGGAGGCATTTGTCCCAGCCTGTGCTCAGTCCCCCTGCAAAGTACTGTATTCAGTCTCCTTTTTCTACAAGTGAAGGAGTGTGTTCACCGACTTACCCAAGATCACAGAGCAAGTTGGTGGTTAAGCTGGCATGAGGCTCATCTCTTCTCTCGATTCCAACGTGCTTTCTGTCATGCCATTGTATCTTCTTTATTTATATATAAGTCAATCGACATGGTATGCAAAGGTGCTTCCCAAGTTACACCGTGCCACATCTCTACATGTCTAGCAGTAACAGTATCAGTGGGGCATTTATCTCTGCTAACATCTAGCTCAATTACCTTGGAAGTAATGGAGAGAAAGCCCAGTTCTAGGAGCTTTTTTCCTTTGCCACCCTGCTCTGTATCTGTACTACAAGGCAGAAAGCCACTTTATAGGGACAGATAGGGCAGAATGAGACTCGTATTGTTGTTGGGACTCTAGCCTTTTCCCAGGAAGCTATGTAACTACTTGCTGCAAAACCATTGGGTATATATGTTTTATCATTCAGCAGATGTATTTTCAACTTAGTCCATACAAATTCCATACAAATCTATTCAAGATAATTTTTATTAAAAATCTACCAATATTTTAGCTGCCATTTCATCCTGTAGTCTATAGTAACATATACCGTACAAGCCAAAAATAATTAAAAAGTCCACATTCACCTGGGACCTTTTCTTTCATAACTTGGTTGGAACACTATCTTGAACAGGAAGAACAAAATACCTTTGCATTCTTGTTTTTGGTAACTTGTTCTTACTGCAGATGCATCTGTTCTCATCTCAGTATTATCCCCTTCGGAAAGCAGAAGAAATGAACAGGGTTGTAATCAAAATAACTCTACAAGGTGCTGGAGCTCACTCTACCCACAGTCTTTAGAGAGGAGTGCTGAACACGTTTTATTAGTTGCACTACTACTTCTAGGCTCCCATAACTCTATCATTTTATTGTTGGTCACTAGGATGCATAGGTACCATTAGTGCAAAGAATAAAAATAAATCAGAAGTAACTGGCCTTCCTCTTTGTCGTCGTAGACAACATACATCTGGCAATTTTGCATTGAAATATCTTGACTGTCAAGGTAGCCTCTTATATATTAGGAAAACAAGCAAAGGGGTTTAGGAAATGCTTTTATCTGGTTGCCAGCATTCAAGGAACTTCACAAAAGACCGTTATCTAGCATGTCAACGGTGTGTGACTGAATATGTATCAGGTTGTCCACACTGTGGGAACAAGATCACTGGAATTTGGGCCTTGTGACTAAAATTTCATACTGTTAGTCGCAAAGAAGAATATCTGCTTGGAGTGATTCTGACCTCTTTACTATAAAGTAACAGTAATTATAGAAGGGGAATGTTTTAAAAATATGACCTGATAAAATATAGATTGGTTTCTTCAGATCTATTCAAAGAATAAAAGATTGTAATCTGATACATATTCATACTACAGGGATATTCACTATTTTGTTTTTCCCATTGATTTATTACAGATACTTGTTTATGAAAAAGCTGTAATTTTGTTTAGCTTCAGAGTAGGTCTGTTGAAACCAGTGAACTTGGCAGATTTCATGTAGATTAAAAAGCTTTTTGTGCTCAATTGTCTCCAAACTGGGACTGGTCATTTCTGGTCATGAGGAAGCAACATTGTTCTAATAGCTGTTTAGAGTTATTATTTTTGGCTTATTATTCTCTGATGAGGAAACAGAAACCTGACATTTTGCTGGATTCCCAGGACCTATGTCTTTAAAGACTAGGATTATCAACCTTCCCTAGAGAGCTGTCTGTTAGAAAAAGAGGGCCATCTGGGACTAGAGTTGCAGTGCTATTCATGGGGACATGAAAGAAGGGCCAGAAGGAGAAAATGGCAGCTAATTCACTTCCTTTTTCTGCAGTTGTCCAAGGGATAAAATAAGTGAGAGATAAACTAAAATAAAAGGAAGAGAAAAAAGATGAAATTTGAATACAGTGGAAAGTTTTTCCCCAGAGTCAATACTCAAGTTCAAGGCTATTAGGGGTAAAAATTGCAAGGTCATGGATGTGGGGTGAGGCCTTGGGCAATTAGTAGAGTTGATGCTGGAGGACACCGAGAACAAAAGCTTCCTGAAGCCTGAGAGTCTTAGAAAGAGGGATCTTTGTCTTCTTATTTTAGAAGGGTAGATGTGTTGTGGCCAAGGGCACATGGTCAGATGTAATCTAGACTCACACAAAAGAAAAAGCAACACATGTAAACACAAGGCAACAGGAGACACTCTTTTTTTCTTCATCAAGTTGATGCATTCATGTTTCGTATTTACCAAGTGTTACTTAGAATTGTGTCATAACCTTGGCCTTTGAGCAATTCCAATCTAATTAGGGAAAATAGGTCTCAAACACAATTGATTTAAAACACAGCAATAGGGGCGCCTGGGTGGCGCAGTCGGTTAAGCGTCCGACTTCAGCCAGGTCACGATCTCGCGGTCCGTGAGTTCGAGCCCCGCGTCAGGCTCTGGGCTGATGGCTCGGAGCCTGGAGCCTGTTTCCGATTCTGTGTCTCCCTCTCTCTCTGCCCCTCCCCCGTTCATGCTCTGTCTCTCTCTGTCCCAAAAATAAAATAAAAAACGTTGAAAAAAAAATTTTAAAACACAGCAATAAAAATTTCTCTAAATCTTTATGATGAAAGCATATTTGCATTTGTTACCACATTTAAGAATCCTTATTTTATTATAATATCAAATTATGTTGATATGGAACATGTGCCCCACGTACAAAAGTTATGAAGCAACTATTACAGTGATTCTCCCATAAATCCACCACCTCACCATGGAACTGGGGTATGATTTGAGCCCATTTATATGCTCCTTCCTATCTCATCTTTGCCTTCCTCCACTCTTAAGTTTTTTTTATTTTGTTTTTTATTCCCTTGCTTTTAAAAAACAGGGGCTGGGGCACCTAGGTGGCCGACTCTTGATTTCAGCTCAGGTCACGATCTCACTGTGGTGGGTTCGAATCCTATGTCGGGCACATGCTGAGTGTGGAGCCTGCTTGGGATTCTCTTTCTCCTTTATTTCTGACCCATCCCTGCTTGCTCTCTCTCCCTCTCTCTCTCTCAAATATTTAAAAAAATAATAAAAAATTTAAAAATAGAGGCTTTAAACTGTGAATATATGTGTGTACTTAAATGGGATATTACTTAGTTCCTTTTGAGCTCTACAAACATATTGAACTCTATGTAGTTTTCTCAAATGTGCTTCTCTTACACCCATCACCATTATATTACAAACAACTAGTGTAGTGGGTTGAAGTGCTTAATTTATTTTATATCTGCACAATATGCCATCGTGTTGATGTTCTACAACGCATTCATCCATTTCTTCACAACTGCGTACTTAGATTATTTCTAGTTGTTTTGCTATTAGAACATTAATGCAATGCATACTATTGTACACATTTCTTGAGGGGTAAGTTCAAGATTGTGTCCAAGGATATATACTTAGTAGTGAGAGTAATTTTAGATATGTGAATGTTTAAGATATAATGCCAAATTGTTTTCCAAAATTGTTATATCAATTATATTGATCTCTGGATTGTATACAAGTTTCTATGGATCCTAATCAACTC
The DNA here is from genome assembly GCF_014898765.1 of Herpailurus yagouaroundi. Lineage (NCBI taxonomy): Eukaryota > Metazoa > Chordata > Mammalia > Carnivora > Felidae > Herpailurus > Herpailurus yagouaroundi. The sequence continues at coordinate 24,817,615 of NW_024412412.1, read as the reverse complement.
TGACATTTGGTATGTTAGACTTTTCAATTAGTGCCAATCTGGAGGGTGTAGAATCATTGTGATTTTAATTGGCATTGCTCTGACTTGAAAGCACTTTTTAAAAATGCTTCCTTTAGATTGTGTTTTGATGAATTTAGAATTTCCAAATTTTAACATATAAAATGTACACATCTTATGTAATTAGTGTTTTGTGTTTATGAATTCCTCACTATTCGACTTCAAGGTTATAAATTTATCTGCTCATATTTTCACCGAAAATATTTCAAGTTCTCTTTTCATATTTAAACCATTAATCTTCCATCTAGAACTGTAGAGGAAGAGGAAGAGGAGAGGAGGATTTAATTTTATCCTTTTCCACACAGATAATCAATTTTCCAGGTATCCGCGCCCCTTCCCTCAAGGACATCCTCCCATACTATTGCAGGGTTGTTCTTGGCTTTCTCTCCTGTTTCATTAGCTAATTTGTCTATTCCTTCATAAGTATCACATTATATGAATTCAATATGTTTAAAAATGTTTGACATTTAAGCAGGCCAGTTCTCCCACCTTGCATGACTTCATTAATAATCTCTTGGCTATATTCTTCCATCCATGGCTCTTCCAGAGATATTTTAGAATATTTGTCAAGTTTCTTGAAAAACAGAACTTTGATTTTAACTGTAGAGAATGTATGGACCAACTTTGGGAGCATTGCTATCTTTACAATACTGACTCTTTCTATTTTTGTGAGTATAATATATCCCTGTACTTATTTAGATCCCCTTTAATATCTCTCTGTAAAGTTTTATAATCCAGCATATGGTATAATGTGCAAAGTTACATCACATAAAGACTTCTTTGTAACATAGTTCTTGCTGCTTTCATAAATGGTAAATTTTAAAATATACATTTTCTAAATATTTGTGGGTTTGTTAAACTTACTATTTTTTTTTTAATTTTATTTTTAACATTTATTTATTTTTGAGACAGAGAGAGAGAGCATGAACAGGGAGGGTCAGAGAAAGAGGGAGACACAGAATCCGAAACAGGCTCCAGGCTCTGAGCTGTCAGCACAGAGCCCGACGCGGGGCTCGAACCCACAGACTGTGAGATCATGACCTGAGCCGAAGTCGGATGCTTAACCGACTGAGCCACCCAGGCACCCCTTACTATGTTTAATAATTTGACTATTTTTGTCACATGTTCTTAGTAGAAAATCATATCATCTGCAAAAATTATGATTCTTAAGACTTTTATTGCCATTGTCTTCCCTGCATTTGGGAGAATCTCCAGCATAAAGTTGAAGACAGACCATGGTAGTGTGTCCCCATTAGAGATCCTGTTTCTTTCTTTTCTTTTTTTAACAATTTTTTTCATGTTTATTTCAAGAGTGGGCGTGGAGGAAAGGGGCAGAGAGAGAGGTAGACACAGAATCCAAAGCAAGCTCCAGGCTCTGAGCTATCAGCACAGAGCCCAATGGGGGTTTTGAACTTGAGGGTGAGGGGATGGAGAGATTATGACCTGAGACAGAGTCAGAAGCTCAATGGACTGAGCCAGCCAGGTGCCCCAGAGATTCTATTTTTTGTAGGCTTTTCTTTTTAAAATAGGTATTACTTTTTTAGGTTAAAATAGTTCTAGCTTGTTCCTGCTTTCTCAATTAAAAAAAAAAAAAAAGGGTGTTGGATTTTGCCAAATGTTCTTTTATGAATCTGTTAAGATGACCATACTTTTCCCCCTTTAACCCACAAATGATTATTTAAAATGACACATATAGATTTTTTTAAATGTCAAACCACCCTTTCTATTCCTAGAATTAAACTAATTTGATTAAAGTGTTTTATCTGGTTTTATACTGCTGAATTGCTCAGGTTTTAGCATCTATGTTCATGAGTGACATTTATTCTTTTCTATTCTCTGCACAAGTTTATAAAGAGATTGAAATGAATTGTTTCTTGAAAGCTAAGTACAATTTGCTTATAAAACTGTTTTTTGTTTCCTTTGTAGGAGAATTTTAAAGGCTTTTTATTTTTAAAAGTTTTATAAGATTATTTTTTTCTTGGTTGATTTCAGTGAAAGTCTATAATTTTTAATCATTTGTCTATGCCATCTAATTTTTCAAGTTTATCGACTTAAAGTTGTACATTATATTCCCTAATCTTTATCACTGATTATTCCACTATTTGTATTATTATTTGTTCCCTCTCTCTTGACTTGATAAGAGGTCAGTATACTTATTTTTAGGTTTTCCACATAATCATTTTTTTCTGTCTCCTAATTTTATATTTGCTTTTATCCTTCATTTTTCTTTTCATCTTAAGTATTTTCTTTCTTGAGTTGGGTTTATATATCATTCTATTTCTTACTCCTTAAGACACCTGCTTCATTATCATTCACTTTTTCTTCTTTTATAATGGCATTTAATGTTTTTACATTTCCCTGTAAGTACCTCTTTTTCTTACAACCCATATGTTTAATCTTTTTTTTTTTTTAATGTTTATTTATTTTTGAGACAGAAGGAGACAGGACACAAGTGGGGGAGGGGCAGAGAGAGAGGGAGACACAGAATCTGAAACAGGCTCCAGGCTCTGAGCTGTCAGCACAGAGCCTGATGCGGGGCTCGAACCCATGAACCGGGAGATCATGACCTGAGCTGAAGTCGGCCGCTCGACTGACTGAGTCACCCAGGTGCCCCCAACCCATATGTTTAGATGTACACTATATCTTATAATCCAATTATTTTTTAAAAAACTTTTTTAATATTTATTTTTTAGAGACAGAGAGAGAGAGACAGAGTGCCAGCAGGGGAATGGCAGAGAGAGAGAGAGAGGGAGACACAGAATCTGAAGCAGGCTCCAGGCTGTGAGCTGTTAGCACAGAGCCCCACGCAGGGCTCTCAAACTCACAAATTGCAAGATCATGACCTGAGCCAACATCCGATGCTTAACTGAGCGAGCCACCAAGGGGCCCCAATCATCCAATTATTTGTAAAATTTCAAATATGAGTTCTTATCTCTTGAATTCTTAGTGTGAATATGTTTTAATTTCCCAATGATGGGAATTTCTATTGTAAGTTCTAACTTAATTGCATCATGGTTTGAATATGTAGTCTCTGCAACAGCAATTTTTTGAAATTTGTTAAGATATATTTCACCGTCTACAGTAGCAATTTTCAAAATACTCCATGTGTGATTGAGAACAATATGTTGGGGCGCCTGGGTGGCGCAGTCGGTTGAGCGTCCGACTTCAGCCAGGTCACGATCTCGCGGTCCGTGAGTTCGAGCCCCGCGTCGGGCTCTGGGCTGATGGCTCGGAGCCTGGAGCCTGTTTCCGATTCTGTGTCTCCCTCTCTCTCTGCCCCTCCCCCGTTCATGCTCTGTCTCTCTCTGTCCCCAAAATAAATAAACGTTGAAAAAAAAAAAAAATTAAAAAAAAAAAAAATGTTTAAAAAAAAGAGAACAATATGTATATTCTAATTCTAATTATTATATAGAGTTCTAAATGTGCATCAGATTAAGCTTGCTTATTTTGTTGCTTAAAGCATTTGATGCTTTATTAACTTTTTACTCTTGATAGCCTCCCACCAAAATTGTAGATTTTTCAGAATTTCTATATAGTTATATATATATATATATATATAGGTGTTCAATGTTTTCTTTATGTTTTTAGTCCATTTTAGTTGTATATAGTTTATACTTATTATCATGGTGAACTGAAATTTTTATCAATATTGGTGGCTTATAATTTTACGTGGTAGTTTTAATAATTTGTCTTAAATGTCTATATTTCACTTGTATTTACCTTTTATCTTTTCCTTTACCTTGCAACCTTTCTAAACTTTTACACATTACAGATCTTTGTAAACAGCATGTGACTGGAGTGTTTTCCATACAATAAACTTAATAATTATTTAAATCCATTTCCATTTATTGTGATTTTGTCACATTTCCCTTTTTATTTATCCCATTTTTAATATTTTGCATTTATTTGGTATTGACTGATGTTTTTGTTTGTATCACATTTTGTTCCTTAAAATTTATTCACCCAAGTTCTACTCTTTTATCTTTGAAAGTTTGCCATTTATTTTTAGCATGGCAAATTTACATTATAATAAAATCTAAAGTTAAAAACATATATTAATGCAACCCCCATTTCCTACAAAAGTACAAGAAACTTGGAGCTTCTGGACTCTGATCAGCCCTCTTCTGACTTTCAGCTCTAGCAGCAGCAGCCTTCTGTTTCGTAATCTGTAACTGAAGGTCATTGCTTGATCTTAATAGGTGGGAGTTCTGTGGACCTAGGTTGGGGATTGGGAACGCTTTTTTGCCAGGGTGTTTTTGCTTCTGCCACTAGGTAGGAGAACTACTAACCTTGAGGGGCTTAGCTCAGCTTGGGCTGGCTCAAGACTCAGTTTCCCAGTTTCCATGTTGTTCTTCCAGTCTGCCCACTACTCAGGTTCTGGGTCTTCCCTTTATTCCTAGCTCATGTTGGTGTGTTTTTAGAAGAGTGCTTCATTGGTGACCTTCTTACTCCTTGTGAGACTAATGGCATCTGAGTCTGTTCTTTCTGGAGTTTACTGTGAAGTTTCTTTGGGACAATGCTGCTCTCAGCAGAAATCTCCCTTTCGGTCATTTTAATATCGCAGTAAAGTTGGAATTATTATTACTACATTTACTTCTATGTTTTGACATAGAGAGGCTAATTTGCAGAAGAGACAACAGAAATTTAAGTGGGAGATTAGACTCTTGATTTTGTTTTATACTTCAATTTCGTATTCTTTTTTTACCTTAAAGCTATTAAAAGATGCAAATTATTGTACAAAGCAGTAACATACTAATGCTGAGGGGAGGCAGAATAAGGACATGATCAGAATTTTTGTTCTAGTTAGAGCAACTGTTGTTTTCATAGAATATGGTGGTATTCAGTCACACATGTACTTACACACTATACTTACTCATATTTTCCACAGTTCTACTTATCCCGGCCCCCTCAGTTTCCAGGAGTTAGATTATCATCAGCTTTGCTACCACTTACTTGCGTCCTCTGTGACAGATTTCATGAAAATTATTTCCCACACTTATGTATCATTGTTACTCCAATCCTACAGATGACTGAGACCAACGCAATGAATGACTTTCTCAGTGCCACTACCAGGAAGAGATCCAGGAATCAAACTGAATTTTGTTTCCGGAAGCCACTCTCTTATACTTTCTTTTATGAATTTTATGCAACAGCACAGTTTTCTAGGAGTGACAAAGAACTGGACAGTGATTGTAAGTTTGGGTAACAGCCCTGCTTTTTAAATTTTCACAGGCCTACTTTCCAATGTATAGGTCAAAGAGTAAAAGTGCCTCTCCTTCAATTTTGTAAATAAACAACAGTCTTTGAAGTTCTGAAGTCTTCTATATTTTAAAGGCGGCCTTAAAAGCTGAGATTAATACTGTTTTCAAAATTCCTATGTATTCCATCAGAATTGGGTTTTCCATATTAATGGCTAATCCTAAAGCCTGTACTATGGCCAGAATAATGGGTTTTGGAGGTCTGACTCAATTAAGCCAACACTTAACTGATCTGTGACCTGGGAGTATGTTATCTATTTGTCAAGGCCTCATATTTTTCATCTACCAATTTTTACTAAATTTGTAAGTTTTGTGAGAATTAAATGAGATGATGCATGTAGTCCAGGTCTGGTGCCAACACACAGTTAATGCTAAAACAGTGTAGGAATTATAGGAATTTGGAAAAGGGAAATTATGGATAGGTTGTGTAATTTCCTATCTCCTACAAGTTTTATTGAAATTTATGTTTGAATGTTAAGATTAGCATCAAAATTTGCAATAAGAAACATATTATTAAAATATACATCCTACATAACTGGACATGATTTTGACCTTCTAATAGCTGTTAAATTAACATTCCATGTCTAGAAAAGTGAGATACTGCTTTGATAAAGTCTTTACAGATAACCAAATGGTCCAAAGCTCTTGAGTTTTCTTGAAGGGAAAGCATACAATGTAAAGAGATACAGCCACTCCAGTTTCCGTCCTCGAGAATAATGGTAGAATAGCTTAATATTGTAGGAGAACATCTGGGCAGCGCGGCTTTTTTGGTATAAAAAGTGGCACTTGGATTTCCCTTGATTTTTCTGTAGTTTATATAAAGCACTGCTTAACAATGAATCTACTTGTGTTCAGCCACCCATTCAACCTCATTTTTCCCCTCAGTGAACAAAGTTACTTCCTCTTGTGGAAAAAATTAATAAAACATTTGAATAAAATAACCCTTTGATACAGCTGAAAAAGAGGAAAGCACATTTGTCTTATCTGACTACATAACTTAAAAGCAATTCAGGAAGAAGACATTTATTGCCCAAGGGACTTTTATTTTTATTTTATTATTTGAACATAATGTGCTAGGTAACTGTTCTACTGGCCATTTAAAATAAAGAATGCCTTTCAGCAAAGTCCCTGGAATGCTCCCTGGCAGGTCCCCCCACCCCTTTCACCCCAACCTGAAGTCACTAGTGACATCAGCCTGGGGCCTGTCTCCAGAAGGAGATTTTAGACCTGAGGGGCAGTCATGGGGCTCTCCCACTCTGGGGACCACAAAAATCCCAAAAAGTTTCTTAGTTAACACCCTTTAAAATATTGAGGCCTGTGGAAAACCTACGCACGGAAAGTCTGTTTCTATTTCAGTTGTGTATCAGTTAAGATGGAAAAATTTTAAAGTCCACACAGATGGTAAATAAATTTCTGCTACATGAGGCAGTTCCTGGAATAAAGCAATTTTCTCAAATAACAAGTGCCAACTTATTTTTTCAGTGGGACTTATTTTTAACTTTCCCAGGGAATAGTTGAGAGACTGGGAGCAGTGTCCTTCACCTTAGGAATCTGAGTCTCCTTCCAGAAGAAACTAAAGCTGTTCTTGCTACAGACTTACGTGTATATATACATGCATACATACATTGAATGAAGGGAGTGGTTGTTCATTTTCTTGGAGGAAGGAATGAAAGAGAGGCTAAGAAGCTGGAAATCTTGCAGAAATATTTACGTTTTAATTCAATGTTTAATTTTCTATAATTTATCCTAAACAGTGTAAAATTAAATCCAACACTTGCTTAAGAATTCATTAGATATCTTGCGGCGCCTGGGTGGCGCAGTTGGTTAAGCGTCCGACTTCAGCCAGGTCACGATCTCGCGGTCCGTGAGTTCGAGCCCCGCGTCAGGCTCTGGGCTGATGGCTCAGAGCCTGGAGCCTGCTTCCGATTCTGTGTCTCCCTCTCTCTCTGCCCCTCCCCCGTTCATGCTCTGTGTTTCTCTGTCCCAAAAAAAATAAATAAACGTTGAAAAACAAAAAATTTAAAAAAAGAATTCATTAGATATCTTGAATTAATGACCATTGATCCTTGGGCATTCTTTTTTTCATATTTATTTATTTATTTATTTATTTATTTAGTGAGAGAGAGAGAGCGCGCATGCGCAGAGTTGGGGGGGGCGGGGCAGAGAGAATCCCAAGCCGGCTGTGGTGCTGTCAGTGCAGAGCCCAACCCAATCTTATGAACTGTGAGATCATGACCTGAGCCAAAATCAAGAGCCTACTGCTTAAGGGACTGAGCCACCCAGGTGCCCCAATCCTTGGGAATTTTTTACACACTATGAGACTTGGCCTGTGTCTCTAGAAGTCTTCAGTGCTCAAGTCTCCTAGGATATAGTTGAACCCCTGACGGTTTGCTGGGTCATGCTTCATTGGGACGAAACATCCCTGGACTTCATCTGGCAGGAAATGCTAGTGTCTTAAACAAAACTATGCCATTTACTAAATCAGGGTGATGTAAACATTTCCTCTAAGTAGCAGAAGTTCCTTATTCATCAGAAACACAAACAATGACTATTAAATAATTAAACGGTTATAATATACTGATAGTTTTAGTGAGGGTATTACAGCAAGAGTGCCAAGTACACATCCCTTACAAATGTGTTAACTTTTTCTTGGCAAAATATTGTATTCAGCACTATAAAGGGTTTATCAATCTATCAATAAATATTTACTAAGTGCCTAAATACTAGTCACTGTAAAAGTAAGGAAAAAAGGAAAACCTGTCTTTACCTTAAAGAGGTTATAGTTGAAGAGACAAATATGAAGGAATTAGAGAACCACCAAGAGGCAGACTGTGTGATGCTGAGCATCAGAGTGTGGAGGCGGAGGGTGACGTGCTAACCTGATATGCTAAGAGAGATCCTTCATGTAGATTGAGTATTTGTGACCTCTTCCTTCCACCCAAATGATGTTGAAGCCTTAATCCTCAATATGATGGTATTAGGAGGTGAGGCCTTTGGGAAGTAATTAGTCTTAGATGACGTCCTGAGGATAAAGCCTCCATGATAGAATCAGCATCCTATTAAAAGGGAGAGAAACCAAAGTTTCCTCTCTCCACCACGTAAGAACAAAGTAAGGTGGCCACCCATAAGCCAGGAAGAGACTCCGTGCCAGAATCTGAACATGCTGGCACCCTGATCTCAGACTTCTAGCCTCCAGAACTATAAGGAAACAATGTCTATTGTTTAAACCACCTAGCCTATGGTATTTTGTTATAGCAGCCTGATAAGACTAAGACAGACACTCAATGCTCAGGTGAAATCTATCAGTAAACCATCCACATGGAACAGGAAGACAGGTTTTTAGAAGGAAATTTTTGAAGTACTTGTTTTTTAGTGACACGGTTATCATCTTTCCATTGCAGTGACAACTTTGTGTGACAAATTCTAATATTTGAAAGTAAATGCTGATAAATAAACAACATTCACTATGCTGACAACTAAACACAATTTACTATCAAACAACTATGTGGGAATGAGAGAAATGGGAAGCTGGGGGGAAACAGAAAGATTTCCTAATTCAATACCCTCCCCAGAACAATGAGGAAACAATCCTATGGAGGGGACAGGCTTGCTCCAGGTCACAGGTGCTGTCAGAGCTGGAAAGAGAACAACACTCTTCTAGGAGGTAACTAACCCTGTGCCCTCCCCCATTATAACATAAGAACAATAACAGGTTCCATGTTACTCTTCTGTAGCATTTATGCAAAGATGTGTCAATTTGACTTACTGAGAATAAAAGACCTCTAGAGTAACTGCCTAAATTTTCCTTCTTGGTTTTATTTGGTCACTAAGTCTCTTGTGGGTTTATACCAACGCAAAGTGCAGGTATTAACAATTAAATGAGAACATATTTTGATAGTGACATAATGGCATTTTTTAACAGACAAGACCAAATTACAATTTTGTCTAAAAAAAGTAGTAGATTCCTAAATACCTGTAGCTGGTTTTCCTTCTTTGACTTAAACGTGTTGTGTCAGGGTTGAATCTGTTTTTAAAAGACTTGAAAAAAGATGTTTTCTATAACACAGTACAGATATCTTCATAATTAAAGTTTAGTTCTAAAACTCTTTAGTCTGGAGAAAACCTTGATATTCAATTTTGGTTCAAAAGGATTTTAGTTTTCTGATGCTGAGGCTCAGCAAAGGCCATCTTTCCTATCAGGGCTTTGGCTAAATACCACTGGTTATAATAATGAATTTCCTGTTATTCTTAGCATGTGCCCAGAAGCCATGGAGATTTTTGGACTTACTTAGTGAATTAAAGAAAGAAAGTTTAAAAAGACCCTTTTATGAATAGCAACCATAGAAAATAGAGATTATAAACAGTGGTAGTTTCACAAGGAAAAAAAAATACAACCATAACCACAGAATCTCTTCCAGAGATTGGGAGACTCTTTGGTATATTTCAGCTCTGAGGTAAATTTGGGGAAATATAAACCCCGAGGCTGCTACTTAAATCTTTAGAAGAATAAACTATGGTCAGTGATTGACAAGTACTGGGTATGTGGCACTAAGAAATGAGCCTGTGATGTCAAAGAGACCCGGATGTCATCTCAGAAAACTAATTAGTGTTGAGTGAAATTATTCTATAAAAAGAGAATGGATCTAAACTCATCATTACCTTCAATCTTGTGTTGTTTGTGGTTCCCACATGGTTGGGTCATTATTTCATAACCAGTTCTCCACTGAATTATGAATGGGTAGTGTAGAAACTTCTACAGGTAATCAGTTCTTAGTTTACCATTTCCTAGGGAATAAGAAAAGTGAGTAGGTTGCCTTTTAAAGCTAAAAGAAGCTATAGAGATGAATTGTGATGGGTGAAACGTATCAATTTAAAACTAATAAGTATTTTATACATTTTGAACTTTAAATAGAATATATAATGAGCTATTTTAGTATTGCTTAAGAAATCTAATTAGTGTCACTTATTGCTTTGTGAATATTAGCTCTTCCACAGATTTCTGTGAACATCCAGCTATAAGAGCCTTATTTTCCATGATATTTTTGAAGCATTAAAAAAAGCATTAGTTATCTAAAGCTTAATCTCTATCAAAACATATTGGATTGAGGTTTTCAAAACATTAGAAAAATTAAGAACAAAAGCAAATATATTCTACTAATTTCAACAGGATTTTCTTATGCCACTAATAAATACAAATTTAGAAGAGGCAAGGTGCATTTTCATTTTTACATACACATCCATAACCCGCTTCTTTTTAGTATGGCACTGCGTAAGTCAACAATGTAATCTGGGTCCCATTTAGGTGATAAAATGGGACACTTCAGAAGGTGAATGGAGGAGCAAAGTAGGCGATGTGGTGACAACAGGCATAAAGCAGAGTGGCCAGACAAACAAGGATAAATGGTCATCATGTTAATGGAGCATATTCCTTAAGTGTTAGAGTTAGGAAAGTTTTATCCTTCAAGTTTTTTTGAATTTCTTAAAGAAAATAATATTCATCTCTGATTATCTGGCAATTAACATGATGCCTAAATGTTATATGCTAAAAATAATGCTAAATAAATGAATTGATGACTGAATACATTAACAAAAATATATGTTCATGCCAACAATTATAATTTTATTATGGAATACACTCCCTCCTGTCTGTAAAATCAAAGAAGACTAACACAGTAGATTGGAGGATATGAAAAGACATAACCATGAGGGAATCTTTTTTCCTTCTTCCAGACCCATAGCAAGGAAAGTTGCATCCTCCACCAACCATACTGAAAATGGAGACAATTCAACTATAGCTGGGGAGTACACACTCACTCATCCATCTCATCTCAGGCATGCATGCATCCATCCATCCATCCATCCATCCATCGACTGGAAAACTCCCGGTTTTTCACTATACCGTATTGATCACTGAGACTACACAAGAAAAATACATAGTTCCTCAAAGTGCATTTGGTATCACCAAATCAGGGCATTTATTAGGTTGACTTTCAAACAAAATTTTAAAAAGATTAATTATCATTCACTTATTTCCTCAGTGAAGATATTTTCAGGGAGGGAGGGAGGGAGAGGTAGCTTCAGGAACTTTAAGAAAGTAGAATGAGTTTGAAACAGTTAAGTGGTAAATGCTAGAATGAGGAACTAGGTGTATGTATAGAGTGACTCAGAGGCTCTAAGAGCCCATGGTGGCCGGACAGCATGGATCTGTGGTGCATCTCTATATGACTTATTAGAGTAGTGAGACTAAGCTTAAAATTTTAACAAGGACTAAATAGAGAACTTTAAAATACAGGCTGAGGTTATTATCTTCATTTGACAAAAAGCAAGACATTATTCAGCTTTTTCATGAAGGGAAATAACCTGGTGACGATGTTTTCTTAGGAAGTTTAAATCTGATTATACTGTGTAGAATAAACCAGAGTAAGAGGAAAAAGACTGGATCCAGGGAGATGGTAAAGAATTTATTATAGTACCTCCTCGTGCAGAGATGAGCATATAGGTAGGATAGTAACATGAGAAGTGGAGATAAATCATTCCTATGAGAAGAATGGATTTCTACAAAAATCATAGAGGGGTCATACAACAGTCACCTATGGTATCCAATTCTCCTTGGTCATAATAAGGGAAGGGAACCCAAATCACTAAATAATTAAGAAAAATCAATTGCAGGGAAACAGACTGCTGCACAAAAAGAAATAATTCAGGTAATACTAACTACACATTAAAAGCCTCTAAACCTCACATTAAATTATCCCTATAATTAGTGTTCTCAGAGAGGTTTGAGAGAATGCTTCATCTATAAAATATAAATACATTACCATCAAAGAGCAAGCAGAAAACATACTTCATTTGCTTCACCTTCGCTTTTGTGGCATATACAGGGTTTTGGCTCCTTCTAATCCCAATCCCTCCACTGGCCACTGGATCTCCTCCTCTTTCATCAGTTCAAGGACAACACTCCTGCCTCCTCTGTTGTAGTAATGATACTTTCTGTACTCGGTCATTTCTTTGAGCTTCCAAATTTGATGTCCAAATCTCTCCCACTTAACATTTTACAAAATTCTCTCTTGACTACACATCTTCTGGCTTTCACCCTCTTCCTTCATTTTCTTTTACAGCAAATATTAAATCATTGTTTAATAGCTGGCTCTGCTTACTTTCTTCAATTCCTGTCCTCCCTTTTGGTCTTAAGAACTCTATGAAAGTAAACCTATGCCCCCGCCAAACTATGAACAAGCCAGCCAATGGACTTTATGCTGTTAAATGCCAAGTTTCTTGGTGAGCTACTCACAGCATTTGAAACATTCTGATTGCACTCTCCCTTTAGAAACTGTTCCTTCATATGGTATCTAAGATCCTACTCTTTGATTCTGTTCCTTCCTTTGTTCATTCTACTCCTTAGTTGGTTTACTATCCATTTGTTGGATCTCTTTTCTGCTTCCCTATACTACAGAGTTAAGTCTTTGAAAGCAAAGATGTTATTTTGTGTCTCTCACATCCAAAGGAGTGTTTGGTACACAGCAAGTGCTCAATTAACTGTTTATCAACTAGGTAACTGAATAGCAACAATTTCTAGTTAAAAATAGGACTTAAGCAATAAATATTTTAAAGGGCAATGAATAATAAAATGAATCTACTTGAACACCCAGCTGTTGATCAGCTGGGGGAGGAGAGGTAGATCAAGGGATAAGTGTTCATTTTCTGAACTTCTGAAACAGGAATGAAATGCTATTTAAAATGAATAATCAACAAATGGAGAAATGAGCATTTTATTTAGTAGTAATATTCCTGAAGGCAAATATCAGAGGAAATAAAAATACGTAAATAATAAAAATCCGTAGGTAGAAGGGAGAAGCTCTGAACTATTATGAGAATACTAAATTCCACTGAAAGTAAGTTTCGGATGATAGAAAATTTGTCAGCCGTTGTTTTATTTAATCCATTACATCGAACTATGCTTAGCATAATATAAGCAACTGCTGTGGGTTGAATGTTATCTCCCCCACCCCACAAATTCATATGTTGACAATTTATGAAGTCATACTAGAGCAGGATGGACTTCCATTCCAAAATGACTAGTGTCCTCGCAAAAAGGGGAAATCTGGACACAGACACAACACCATGTGGACATAAACGCAGAGATCAAGTGATATGTCTGCAAGCCAAAGAGCAATAAAAATTACCAGCCGAAGACCAGAATCCAGGAGAGAGGCACAGAGCAGATTCTGTCACAGCCAACAGAAGGAACTAACCCTGCTGACACCTTGATCTCAGACTTTGGGTCTTCAGAACCAATAAAATGACAAGCAATTCCTACTGTTGAAGTACACAGTTTCAGGTACTGTGTTACAACCGTCCTAGCAAACGGATACAGCAAAGATATCTGTTAAGCACATGAATGAAATACTTCATCGTTCACAAGTGAACAGCATAAATTCTATGTACTGTCACTAATTAATAAATATAAATAAAAGCATGTATTTTTTTTCTAACTTTCAGAGAGTGCAAGTGGGGGAGGGGCAGAGAGAGTGGGGGACAGAGGATCTGAAGCTGGCTCTGTGCCCACAGCAGACAGCCAGATGCAGGGCCCGAAGTCATGAATGGTTTGATCATGACCTGAGCCCACTGAGCCCAAGTCCCTCGTAAAAGCATGTACTTATAGTTACTTATCGTCACTTAGGTAATGAATCAGAATTGGAGACAGTTAACAAGGTCAGTCTTTGGAAAAATGGGACTAGTCGGAGAGGAAATTCAACTTCATTTTATACTTTTTTTTGGCCATGTGCATGTATCACTTATAAAAAGAAAAAAAAATATGGAATTGGTAAATACACCAGTGCTATCTTACTGGGAGTGTCTTTTCTCAAGTTGAGCAGTGAGGCAATTTAAAGCTTGGAACTGATTCAGGCATTTTTACTTCATATAATTACTTATAATTATGGCCGGCATGTTATCTCTCAAAGAAAATAAGCTACATTTTCTGTAGAAACGTCCCCATGGTATTTGCTATCGTTTACAGTTACTTTTATGACAATTTCCAAAGAACTATCAGATGAAATAAAAGATGAGGAAAAATTGATTAAGTGATTCAACTGGAACGAGAAAGCGGTAAAAAAAAAAAAAAAAGCGTGAATTATTACTGTCCACGAAGATAATGCTCAACACACTGTGCTTGTCTCCCCTCGGGCCCTCGTTCTACAAAATGTAGTAAGCACACACCGTGTGCCTGCACAAGGTAGGCACGAGGGGGAGAACGGTGAATAAGCTCGAAGCGTGCTGGTCGCGGCCTTCCAGGAATTTAGTTTGAGGTTAGGTCTGTGTGCTAGAAAAGTACCCTCCCCCCCTCGCTGGCCCACTGGGGAAAGTTCCAAGACCCCCGGAGGATTTTGGAAACCGCATGTAGTACCAAACCCCCTAGATGCGGTTTTTTTCCCCCCCATGCATACCACACACCTCCGATAAAGTTTAATTTATAAACGAGGCACAGCAGATTAACAACGAATAAGGACGTCGAACGAGTCTCACAATATACTGCAAACAAACTTAGGTGAATTCGGACTCTGTCTCAAAATATCTCACTATAGTGTACTCACCCTTCCCCGGGAGGATGGGAGACGATAAAACGCGCATGTGCGGAGGGGCAGCGAGGCGATGACACAGGGGCTGGGACCTACCCCGGCGACTACTGACGTCAAGATGCTGCGTCAGAAGGCGGGGCCTGTGCTTCCGGAGGCGGTTGGCCGCGGGTAGCCGACCGAAGACCCGGTTAAGGGGAGACTACTGCAGTTTCCTGAGGCTGCCTCTTGGGGGCGCCTGGGTGGCTCAGTTCCTTAAGTGTCTGACTCTGGATTTCAGCTCAGGTCCTGCGTGATCTCTTAGTTGGTGAGTTTGAGCCCCGCCCACATCCGGCTCTGTGTACCTGGTGCGGAGCCTGCTTGCGGTTCTCTCTTTCTCTCTCCCTCTCTCTCCCCCTTCCTCAGTCATGCTCTCACTCTCTCAAAATGAATAAATACACTTAAGAAAAAAGAAATATGGAACTTTTTTCTCTCACAGTTCCTGGGGCCAGAACTCCAAGTGTGGCGGCGGGGCTGTGCTTTCTCTCTCCCAAGGCTCTGCGAAGGGATCCTTCCTTGCCTTTTCCAGCTTCGGGCAGCTCCAGGTGTTCCTTGCCTGCATAATCTCTGCCTCCATCTTCTCATGGCCTTCTCCTCTGTGTCTGTCTTCTCTTCGGCCCCGTATAAGTTCCCTTGGCATTGGATGTAGGGTTCACCCAGGAAATCCAGGATGATCTCATCTTGAGATTCTTAATCACATCCGCAAAGACGCTTTTTCCCAACGAGGTCACATTCACAGGTTCCTGGGTTAGGGTATGCTCCTATTTGGGGTGGGGGTGGGGGGCTACACAATTCAGCCACTACAATATGGGTATGAATAGATAATTCCAACACTGTGTGATTAAGTGCTAGGCTAGGGTATGTACAGAGGGTTGCGGCGGGCACAGATGAAGGAGGCTCTAATTCAGTCTGAGGGGTTCGGGGGAGACTTTTTGAGTGAAGTGACATGTAAGATGAAACCTGAAGACTTCCAGGGGCAGGAAGGTGGGCTGGGGGAGCTTTATGGATGAGAAACAAAGTATGCTGAATTTCGATAACGGAGAGAAGTTTAATGTGCCTATTCAATGTGAGATGAGGAAAAGCGGAAAAGATTACAAATGTAAACAGGGACCAGAATGTGACTGTCCTTGAAAACCTTGTCTAGAATGTTGGGATTTTAAAGCTACGGCGGTGGGGGCGGCGGGCAGTGGGACGGTTTTCCATTGGGTAAAGATAATTTGGAGTGCCGTACGGAGGGTGGATTTGTGGGGTTTAGGACTGGAGCCAAAGAAATCAGGATGATGTTGCAGTAATTTGAGCAAGAGATGGTGAGGGGATTAAGGGGATTGGGATGAGAAATACTGAGGATGTAGAATTATTTTCATAACTATTGTTAGTCACAGCTGAACTCGTGAGTGCATTTCTACAGTATTTCCAAAGTGAAGTGGGATTCCAAAGGTCTCAACTTTTCATCTGCGCTTTCTTTCTGGAACTATGACTAGCCCAGCAGAGAAAGAGGAAAAAAAAGAGAGAGAGGGAGGGGTAACAATAGGGATCCGGCAACAGTTTTTGATAAATACTTTGGATTTCTGAAACACATCTTTGACAAATGGGTTGATTTCCTTTAGCTCTTAGAGCTGTGGGCACACTTTAATTTGCATTGCTTCAAAGTAAATTTGGCTTTTCCAACTCCTTCCTAAGTGAAAGGGTGGGACTGTACATCTGGGGGGGGGGTGTCTATTGCTTATGACTCACTCTTAATGATATGCACCTGTTTGGTTCTTTGGGTCTCAAAAAGTTACATGAGAAGCAGGTCAGGAATGCAGAAGGGTGTCATCAAGTGGCAGTGGCATTCCGTGCAGAAAGAACGGAGGCGGCAGCAGTTAAGAGAAGGTAAATAGGTGACTGTGAATATAAGCAGCCCCCAAAAGCAAACAGTGGTGTGCTTCGGGAAAATCCGTCTGCTGCTTCCCACCTGGGTGCCCACGGCCCATAACAGGAAGTGGGACGTAAGGACTGACACACGGAAGTGAGATCAGGAGGCACCTGCAAGTGGACCGGCCAGGCCCAGGAGGAAATATTTGTGAATTTGCTAATAATTCTTTCCGAATCAAGGTTTATTGTTAAGTGGTTGAAATGGTAATAACTACTTGAAAACACCGTGTCAAGTATAACTCCTTGTATTTGAAATGCAGAACAACAACAAAAATCCCCCGACAAGGTTATTATTCACCATTAAGTGTGTTGGCTACACCTCTTTGGTATTTTAAGCAGGACTTCGTGACTACTTTCCATTCCCTTCCAACAGCAAGGGTTCCTAGGTCCTATGAACTTGTATTTGCTTCTGAGTAGAGACTGACTCTTGTATTTCTTCCATGAGCCCTCATATTATGTAGGAAACCACAGTGCAGCCATTTTTATTATTCACTATATTCTGTTTTAGTCTCTCCTCATAAACAACAGATTTTACCTGACTTCCATGTATTTTGATAACAACTACTGGCATACAAATTTTCATTCTTTGAGCCTGCAGTTCTCCTTGTTCTACTATATCATCCTACCCACCCTCCCTTACCTCAAACAACTTTATGTGCACCGAGTTTTGCTACAATGATCTGTGCGATAACCAGGGTTCCAGCCCGGTATTGTACAGTGCTCTGACTTTAGAAGGGAATACTGGAGGCAGATATTGGGCAGAAGCTCACATGTCGAAGTCTCTACATCAGCATAGTGACTTAATTATTGACATGTCCTGTGTAAATCTGGTCGTCTTAAAAATGGAAAGATTTATGAGGCACCTGGGTGGCTCAGTCAGTTAAGTCTCTGACTTCAGGTCATGATCTCACAGTTCCTGAGGCCCACGTCAGGCTCTATGCTGACAGCTCGGAGCCCGGAGCCTGCTTCGGATTCTGTGTCTCCCTCTCTCTCTGCCCCTCCCCACTCACACGCTGTCTCTCTCTCTTTCTCAAAAAATAAATAAAAAAAGAAAAGATCTAGGGGTGCCTGGGTGACTCAGTCGGTTAAGCGGCCAACTTCAGCTTGGGTCATGATCTCGCTGTTAGTGGGTTCGAGCCCCGTGTCAGGCTCTGTGCTGCCAGCTCCAGGAGACTGGCGCCTGCTTTGTAATCTGTGTCTCCCTCTCTCTGCCCCTCCCCGACTCGTGCTCTTTCTCTCTCTCTCTCTCTCTCTCTCTCTCTCTCTCTCTCGAAAATAAATAAAATATAAAAAACCTTTTTTTAAAATGAAAAGATTTATCTGAAAAGTTAGAAATTAAATTTCATAATTAACTGGCTTCCTGTAAACCATATGACTCTTGCTTATTTATCTTCTATCAATAAAATAAATCATCTCAGTGTTCAGGTTTGGAAATTTAAGATGATAATAACTATAATGTATTGCATGTGAAGAGCAGATTTATTTCCATTTTAAGTTGCCTAGAACAGGCTGATGGACAACTTAGCATACTTTTTGTTTCTAGTGTATGTCAAATTTTAAGTATAAAAACGTAGCACTTTACATAATCACTAATATGTTTAAAAATTTTTGCATGAAGATAATACCGAAATCTGCTGGCTAATTCCTTTCTCTCCTTGCCTCTTTAATGATTGCTCACAGTATGGAACTTGTTTGAAATACTTTTCAGCTTGTTTAAAATTTATCATGCCTCAACCCAAACACTGAAGACATCTGAGAGAAACCACTTTGTAACTTCTAAGTGGACAGAGATAATATTTATGATAAAAGTCTCTGTTGATCGCAGGGAGAGAGTACAGAATAATTGAATTAAAGGAAAATTCATGCCTCAGGAAAGACTTTTTATTATAAAACTAGAAACTGGAAGAAGCTGCGAAAAATAAACTTCATTTTAGACTCTATTTTCAGTTTTTCAAAATTTATATTCTTGTCAGCATATACCTGAAATGGTAGTTAAATTCTCAAAGCTGTGTGGTTTTTCTGCACACCGAGAGGACAAATGTCTGAAATAGAAGGATAAAACATTTCCTTTCATCGTGCAAAAAAACCTTAATATTAGGTTTGTGTTACATTTTGATGTTGGCCAATTCTTTCTGATTGCTTTTAAATTATAGCTTCTCCGTGATAATATGCAACTCAGCATCTTCTCTGTGGGGCAGCAGCTTCACGTTGGTAACAGGACATACCACTATTAACACTCTAAATTATAGCTCCTTGGCCTTGTCAATACACACACATTATTCCAGTTAAAGTGAAATGCAAGAGTATTTAAAGTCTCTTCCAGCTGGAACATTCCCTGAACCTATGAAAAGCAGATTCTGTCTCTCACCCCATATTTGTTTGTAGGATGCTGCCTACAACAGTCTAGGCAAGTGAATTACATCTTCCTTGTCGGGTAAATCAACATAGGACGGGACGTTAAACATCATGCTACCATCTTACAGTAAAGTGTAGACAAGATGTTGGGGCACCTGGGTGGCTCAGTCGGTTGAGCGGCCGACTTCGGCTCAGGTCATGATCTCGCAGTCCGTGAGTTCGAGCCCCGCGTCCGGCTCTGTGCTGACAGCTCAGAGCCTGGAGCCTGTTTCAGATTCTGTGTCTCCCTCTCTCTGACCCTCCCCCGTTCATGCTCTGTCTCTCTCTGTCTCAAAAATAAATGAACGTTAAAAAAAAATGTAGACAAGATGCAAGGGATGATAGTATTGAGAAATGGATTGAAATTACAGTCCTAATGCACAATGGCAAATACACACTGCACCCAAGAGCTCAGAAGACCAGTGCTGTGTTGCCCCAACTCCACGTCCCTGTGCCTTTGGTGGGAGGCTGGCGGTGGGGGGGAGTGAGAAAATGGTCCACAGACTTCGAAGGTGATATTTACTGCAGAGGCCTAGCCTCCATCTGGTTTCCTTTTACATCTCCCTTGGAAACATGTGGGAGTAGAATACCACCAGCCAGCTTGCTAATGTTCCTGTGGTAGTAACCACTTAGTTCCTCTGTGTTTTGTCACATCCTCTACTGCAAGTATCAATAAAGACTGCGTTGTTGCAGGAAGCCAAATACTGCATCCCAGATTGTGCTTGATTATTGCAGATATTGAAAGTTAATTTATATGCATAATTTTATACATGTATTATATATTAATTTACATATGTATATACATATGTAATATTCTTGTTAAGTAAACTTATTTTATCCTTAATATTCCTGCTATATAGGCTTTATACACTTCACAATTCTCTCAAGAAAAAGTTTAACTCATTCAAAAATTCATAGAATGGATTTTGTGGCACAAGTTGACATTTAATCTAAATAACATCTAAATAACGGTGTTGAAAATGAAGGTTGTCATCAGCCCACCAAGCGTGAGCACCAGTCTTTCTTCGTGTAACAACAGGGGATGAACAGCGTGGTCCAAGTGCCGTCCTCTGAATACATTGTCATCCATCAGACAATTCACATCACTCATAGGGACTATGCCCTCTTATCTTTTAAAGCGTATTTACTTTGAGAGAAAGAGAGAGAGGGAGAGGGAGAGGGAGAGAGAGAGAGAGAGAGGGAATGAGCAGGATCCCAAGCGGGCTCCGCATTGTCAGCACAGAGCCCCACATATGGCTCCATCTTTCAAACCGTGGGATCATGACCTGAGCCAAAATCAAAAGTGGGAAAGCTTAACAGACTGAGCCACCCAGGCACCCCTATGTGATTTTATTATTAAAGGATTTCTTCATTGAAACTCAAGATGAAAATCGAAATTTGAACTTTTATCAGATATTCATGACGTACATTTCTCATCTGTTATGTTGTGGCTGAAACACCTTTGGGTTCCTCTTCCAAGCGACTCAGAAGAAAATCTCCAATTGCCCACTAGGCCAATATGTGGGTGGGATGTGAAACATTGTAATTAGAATTGATTTTTTTTTTAATTTTTTTTAACGTTTATTTATTATTTTTGAGACAGAGAGAGACAGAGCATGAACGGGGGAGGGGCAGAGAGAGAGGGAGACAACAGAATCCGAAGCAGGCTCCAGGCTCCGAGCCATCAGCCCAGAGCCCGACGCAGGGCTTGAACTCACGGACCGTGAGATCATGACCTGAGCCGAAGTCAGACGCGTAACCGACCGAGCCACCCAGGCGCCCCTGATTTTTTTTAAAAAATGGAATTATGCTCTTGCTTTTTTACTTCTTATGGTTTTGATGAATTATGCTGTTAAATCCCCTTGTTATGATTGTCCACCATGAATAAATTAACCAGTGGCACTCCGTTGATGATTCTTACATATCTATGAGGTAAGAAAATTACTGAGTACTGCTGTCTGACCACAATCTTACAGCGGAGCCATTTTGTGAGTACATTTCCTGATAATGCTTTAGTCGTCAAGCAAACATCCGTAATCTTCATTTCACCTCTCTGCAAACTAATCAAATACTAGCTGGGAGGAAATTAACATATCTAGCATTTTTTTTTTCCAGGATTCACTCATATGATGAAATCAGATGATGTATTTACTTATTTATTTATTTATTTTAGGTAAAGTAAGCCCAGAAATGACGAAGCTAAAAATCTAAGTACGAAAACAGCTGCTTTGCCTCAGCTAAAGTATGGCATATGAAGTGCTGTTCTCCTCTTTTGATGTTTATACCACCACGAAATAGTTTGGAAAACACACCTTAGCATTTAAAAGTGACTGTTTGTAAATGACTTTCTTGAAGTATTGGTTTATTTCACTTACCCTAAGACTGAAATCTGTGTATTAAAAAAACAGTAAAATTTAATTTTCCAAGAATATTAAAGTAAGGACAGAGAGATTCCTCTCCTTCATTCTCTCAAAGGCACAGTCTTTGCATCTTTCAAAGCTCAGCTGAGGCATCACTTGGTGAAACCTTCTTTGACTTCCTCACAGGGAAGCCTGTAATGCTTTTAGTTCCATAGATCTTAATACTTTCTTCCTTGGATTAGGTTGAACCATGGTGTTACTATACTTGTGGTTCCAAACCTAATATTATATGAGGTTCTAAAAGTAATAGTTATTAAAGTTAATTTAACTGAATATTTTGTCATTTGTTATTTATGTGACTTAGCCCTTTGAATATGGAAGTGCCTTTACATAAGGATGTATATATATGAGTTTTATTCAGATCTTATACTGCACACAACCAAGTGCGGAGAAAGAGAATGTACTTAATATTTATTTAGTTAATGAATGCATATTCCAGGCTTTACTATATGATGATATGATACAGTATAGGATATGATATACTATATGATACTAAATCCTCTCTCAACTTTTATCAATCTTTCCCCACACTTATTCCCAGACAAGTTTAGCTTACTCTCAGATCTATAACATGGGCAATTTAGTAAAACAAACAACAAAACAACTACTATTGGTAGCTAAAGTCCATAGTGTTGTCTGTGAGCCAGGCACTGTTTTAATTACTTGTATATATTAACATTCAATGTTCCTAACAACAGAGTGAAGTATTCCATTATACAGATGAAAAAACCAAAGCACGGAGAAAACCAGTAACATACAAGACTACAAAGCTACAGGTGAGGGAAGCAGTTCTATGCTTACTTGGTTCTAGGCATACCCATAGCGTAGAAGGTGTGGAGGCTTACCATGGACCATGCAGCACTTGAGAAATCTCCAGTTAAAGTAGCTACTGACCCTGGATGCTATTTATGCTGTGAATATAGATTCTGCCTGTAAGTGTTCAGTTACTCAACTGTCAACCCACCTTGAATTTTGGTAAAAAATGGATTGTTACAGTAGTTCTATTAGGTAGCTGTTTAATCACATTTTCTATCTCATTTAATGTTCTAGAAACCTTGTGATATAGGGAATGTTGCCTCCATTTTTTTAGAGACATAAGTTTCACAAAGATTAAATAACATACTTTAATTTAGATTATGCTCTTTCTCCTCACCATAGCTTATTTTCTTGATTAGAAAATCAAGCTCAGACCAAGCTATTCATTTTCTAGACCAAATAATAATGCTATTTCAACTTGTTTTGAAGTGCCTGGGTTAACTTTTAACGTATATAAAACTTTTAACGTCTATAAAATCCTTTTAAAGCTCCACTGGCTCCAAAGATAGAACCCAAAATCGAAGAGCTTCATTAATCACTAGTTTTATTCCTCTGCCAATGTAGATACAGGACAGAAAAAAAATAATAAAAGTGTATTTTCCTATTTGCTTATGTTTCCTTTGAAAATTGTGAGGTTATCTCGAAAGTGGCACTCTAATTTTCTTGACAGTTAGAAAACTATCTGTGGAATAGAGATCTTGTTGGCAGCAGGGAGAAGTACTTTATTTCTAAGAACATGAGCCAGAAAGTGAACAGATTCCGTGGGCAGCACTGTGTTTAACGCCCAGATAACAGAGGCAGGGCCCTGTTCTGTAGGCTATGTTAGTTATCCCAACTTTTGTGGATATTGGCATTTCATCGAGGGAGGGAGCCAAAACCTATGGCGGTTTTGCTGGTATTAAAAGATTAATAAGCTGGTCCTGGTTTCTAGTAACAGAAATCCATGAGGAAGAAACTAAATCAGTTTCACTATTACGCTTGCCTCTAATGTGCAATTGGCTCTGAAATACCCATTAATTATTTAAAATAACATCATAAACGTGTATTAATTCTTGCTCCAATAAAAGCTGATGTTGGATTAATGTGAATTTATTAATGATCTTGTTACTAAGAATGTAAATTTGAAGTTTTGATTCAAGGCACTGCTTGGATCAGAGGCCCATCGCACATCATAACTACTTTAAAAAAAAAAAAAAATCTGGAACAAGAAACATCCAGATCTAATTGCTCTCATTCAGAGTATATTTTTTCTGCCTTAGAGGCACCTGGCAACAAATCTCCCTACTTTATGTGGTTTTCACAATATAAATTACAAAGAAATTTACTGTGGTGTGACACTTTCTAAACAAATCCCTTAATCTCTCCTACTCATTTATCTTTCAGTCTCTTACTCTATTTTTCCTGTCATTTCCCCTCCACTCCACTCCTGACTTCCTCAGAATGACATGAACCAGAAAAGCTGGAGGATTTCTGAACCAGTGGCCTCCCAACATTTTCAATCATATGCTCCTCAGTGAGTATTTCCTTATAAACTGTAACATATATACGTTTGTATTAATATATACCTTCTATATACAAAATTAAAGGATAAAAATTAAAATTAAAAGTGAATGGATAAGCTAATATTTCCTTCTCTACACTTACTCTTGCCCATTACTCTCTGGAAACAATTGAGTAGATTCTAAATAACATTTATCCCTCAGATTTCTATGCACCAATGAGTTACAATTAATTTGTTGTTTTGAGATCAATGGTAATAATAATCAAACTCAAAGATTGCCTCGGAGAACCAGATTTTACATAGTTCTTTTCTCCCTCTTCTCTCACGCTCTGTTTTAGCATGGAAGTAGCAGGGAGCACAGAGAGGAGGCTATGGTACAAAGCATGAGCTGTTTTCTGATTTGGGTTGTAGGATTCCATTTTTTCTGCGTCTTTATTCTTAGGCTCTTGACATCTGATTTCGTCTTCTGAAAATAAATTCTTTACCATAACACCAATATTCATTCATTCAAACGCTGATGAATGGAGTTCTAAGCACTGGGCTGAATGCTACAGACACAAATCTGAACCTCTACAGACACAACACTGGTCCCACCAAGTTTCTGTTTTAGTTAGCAGTGGTGGGATCAAATGATTTTATAGTAAAGGTTACAAAAGAGAGAAGTCCTCTGTGAATGAGGAGAGAATCAAGCAACTAACTTGGCTGAGGAAATTTGGAAAAGTCCCCCCAAAGTGAAACCATTTGGGGATCTTGAGATAGTGGCTCACTGGGGCTTCACCTGCAGCCTGGTGGAGGTGAGCTGGCGAACGCTGGCCCTACTCGGCAGAGTTCCTCATGTGAACCCATAATAATAATTCCTCTCCACCTGCTCTATGAGCACTGGAATCAAATTCGTGTTCCTTGTCTCCTTGCTAAACTCGTGCTGGTGATCACCATAAGCGCATTGTGCTGAAATAGAATCTGACTCCAGCTGCTAGAAATCCACTTTTCTCAAGGGCTGGGAGCTTTGCTTCTCCTTGCAGTTGACTGGTGCTTCTCTTGGTAACCTAATATAACTTATCCTCCCCTCTGTTCTTCTCTCTTTCTCTCTTTCCCTTTTCCTTCTCCTCCCCTTCCTCTGCCCCACCCCTTTTCTCTTTCTCTGCACTCTTTCTCTTTCCCTTCCGTGCTAGCCTGAAGTGTGAGTCAAACAGAAGTCTTACTTGAGAACACTCCAGTAGTGTTTCGGGGACTATATACTATACTATACAATACAATACGATATACAATATACTATACAATAAACATAGTATATTATGAGGCAAAATATTTGAGCCCCCAATGTCTGCAGATATGTTTCTGGCTTTCTAGTTGTTCATAAGGCAAACACTAGTTTAAATGGCATAAAACAATTCGATGGTTTTCAGTGGCCTAACAACACAAAACGAGCTGCTCGCAAAATTGCCAGGTTTATCTGAGACACAAACCCAGTTAAAATATGGCTGGGAAGACCTAGTTACCTCTCTACATGCCCGCTTCCCCCCTGGTGGTGACTTTTCTCTGCCAGTCCTAATCCTTGAGCCAGGAAAACAAAGTTTAAAAACAGTATAATCTACTCAACAGGATTATCTGTTTCAAAACCCTGGGAACTCAGTATAAAATCATACTGTTATTATGAATCTATCTGCAGGGGTACATATACTTACTCTGCTTTGTATTCCTTCCTTTTTGTCAAATAATAGTAGGCTTCTTAACAAAGTCTAATTCTTCCACTAGTCCCTGCTTTCATTCAACATATCTGGGGGTTTTGGCTTAACCATCCTTTTGTTTTTTATTTCTTAGACAATTTTTTTCCTTCCCTTTTGTATTCTTCCAGCTGGCTTCCTATCTTGGCCCATTCTATCTTTTCCATGATTTACACTGTTCTTTATGTCACCCATTGGTCAATGACAGCCTCCTCATGCTACAAGGCTCCCACAATGGCAGTCAGGAGACAGGAAAAAACAAGAAGGTCATAGAAAGGAATGAGAAGGTCGTTTCAAGTAGAAGTGTGCTTTTACTGAATTTATACATATGTTAGAGATAGGGTAAGGAGAAAAGACTTGATTTTATCAGTCATGTCTAATTAATATAGGACACTTGTCCAGGGATAAAGTACAGTATATGCAGTATAATGTTTCATTGCTGGGAGTTTTCCATTAACAAAGTGTAGCATTTGATCAACATCACTTTGAAAAGTTTCCTAACACAGAAAGGCATTCTGTAGTGTGAAATTAAGTACGTATACAAAACACCACCTAACATACAGCAGCCTGTTTATTCCTTTCACCACAGGCCATGATGTACTGGAATAAATTTGTTAGAGTGTTGTTCCTCAACATATTTAATGGTATGGGTGATAATATACAATTTCTCCTTATTCTTTGATAATAGAATTTTTAGCAGACGCCTGCTTACCAGAATGCAGACTCCGTTTCTCAGCCCTTATTGCTAGGTATGCCCATGTAACTAAACTCTAGCACATGAAATGTGGGAGAAAAAGAAGTGTGCACCTTCTGGGTCCTGCCATGCACGGGACTGTGGCCACCCCTGCACTCCCTCCTTTTCCCACCGACTTGACTCTCAATAAGGGCTCAAGGCGGTAGAACAGTTAGATGGAAAGGGTCTGGGGCTGTGAAAACATAGAGGCTACATATTGGTCCAGTACTGTTTATACCCAATTATTATGTGTATGTGAGAAAAAGATGTTAGATTTAAGCCACTTTTATGCTGGTTTTCTATGACAGCCGTCAAAACTACAGCAAAAATCATACAGTTTAGTTTACTGGCTCGGACGTGAGATTTTTGTTCGAATGTGGAATCAGGTGTCTTCTCAAGGTTCAGATCATTTTTGCATTATATTCTGGAGTTTATATCACTTTGTAATATGGATTATATTTTGTGTGAGCAAATAAAACTATGTTCATACATTTATATAACTATTACGGCTATGCAAAACTTTGGGAACTATTTAAATAGTCTCTAGAGAAGACTAAATGTTGGACTCTCTTTAATTAGCTAACCACCATCAAGAACAAATACACTAGTTCTTTAAAAAAGTCTAACCTCAAGCCTTTCCTTACATATTTTCCATCTTCACATCTCATTTGGTTTAAAGAGACCACTTCTTAGAGTGTCTCCCTCCTCCAGATTTCTGTGGAATTTGTCTCTGAGAATTTCCCTGAACCAGCTGCCTTACCCCAAAGACTTACCCACACCCTATAAATGCTGGTCATATGCCACATGACCTTCTGACTCATTTGCTAATAATGTCTGCTCCTAATCTACTTGGTTTTCCTTTGATTTCATCGGCTTCACTTTAATTATATATTTCATCATATTTAGGAGAATTATTAGCCTAAAAGATTGATATTTATATACACTACAAATGTAGCCCTCTCCACTTGGGATGCTTAATAAATACATGTGTAGCCATCCTTGGATGGCCAGAGATAACATTGGAAAGCAACAACAACAACAAAAATACAGCATGCAAAACAGTGAATGCCCGCCAAGATTTATAGATGTCAAGAAATGATAATGTATATGTAACATACAATTATATCTCTAGTATAATGCCATTTCAGTACATTCTGAGGATTACTCTTAGAAGCTCTACTTGACTTTTATTTTTTTTACAAGTCTTAGAACCTTGATTATATCCTGACCCCCCCCCAAAAAAAATTATGCTCATAAATTCAGTGAAGGATTTGGCTCACTCATATGACCATCAGATAATAAGCTGATTAAAGTTCTCTAAAAATTTATTAGTTTATATTCTATTTCACCTTTACATGCACTAATCTTAAAGCTGTCACCATGGCTGACAAATAGTTTCAAAGATACAGACAATTAAGCAAATTGTTTTTCGCATCTGGTCCCTAACACCTTAGACATGAAAATGTGGCTTGTGTGTCTCCCCAAAAGGCTTATCGTTTTAAATGATGTGCACTGGTATTATGAATGGAGTAGTTGACTAGAATTCTTGTTGACATTTTGAAAAACTTTATACATACTTGTTTCTATTTCATAGAAGTAATGATAGTCATAATAACTATATAAAGGTCATTTTGTGCCATGCAGAACATGTTCCAAATACTTTATATATCTAGTACTATTTTGCTTTTGTACTTCTGTTCATTGCATGCATTTCATCCATATTTCTAACACCTTTTATAATAATTATATGGGGGAAAAGGTGAAAATCCCCTGCTTCTATACTTTTAATTCCATTCTTTCAAAATAACTGCTATTAATAATTTTATGCCTAGATAGCCAGGATTTTGCAGAGTCTTACTTAACCACATAGGGGGGTTTATACCCCCGTTCCTATTTGTATTTATATTTTTATCTATAATATACACATTTTGTCATATAAGGTTGGTATGTGCTACACATCCAGGTCTGCCCCTGCCTTTTGCCAGATGTGCTGTATCGTGAGATCATTCAGTTAGTGTACATGGATCTCCCTCTATCTTTAAAAAAATTTTTTTTTCAATGTTTATTTATTTTTGGGACAGAGAGAGACAGAGCATGAACGGGGGAGGGGCAGAGAGAGAGGGAGACACAGAATCGGAAACAGGCTCCAGGCTCCGAGCCATCAGCCCAGAGCCTGACGCGGGGCTCGAACTCACGGACCATGAGATTGTGACCTGGCTGAAGTCGGACGCTTAACCGACTGCGCCACCCAGGCGCCCCAAGCATTCCTTATTGATGGAAATTTACATTCTTTTTTTGTCAGTAACATAAAATACAATGATAAATGTTTCTGCACGTTTATGAGTTTGCCTTACTATTTTCCTTGGTAAAGCTCTAAAATGGTAAATTGCCAATTCAAAGGCATTTTAATACTCATTCACTATCGAACAGAACAGAAATTCCTACAGACTTTGGTTATAGAGGTTTCTCCCATAATGATGCTCTTCCAGAGTAAAGTCCAAACTTGAAATTTTGCATTTAATCTGTTTATTACAAAGCATCCCGAAGGAATTGTAGAGTCGAAGCAAATATTCCACCAGACGACGCCATAACACTTTAGGATAATGACATGCTTAAAATAGAATATTTAAGTTAGAACTTGTAAATAGGTTATAATTACATCTCTCCTAATGTAACCATGCTATAGTGACATGTCCAAGAGAAAATTCTTTCCAGCATTCTTACTATTGATATAAATGTCCAAGTGGTGAGCGTATGTTTCTGGAATGTTTAATGTTTGTCAGCAGTTGGGCAGGGTTTGTCTTATTTTAGGGGAGCTATGTCATAGGTCGATTAATAATTTCTTATGTCATTATCGCATTCCCAGCAGATTTGATAGGATATAGGACATTTCTGGAAAAGTGACCTGAGCATGCCAATCATAACAAATTTATGCAGCATTAATATTTCAATGCGATGTATAAAGAAAGAAGAGTTTGCCAGAAACACAGAATGCTCTGTTGTCATAGAGTTTGAGCATACTGATCGTTGGCTGTCAAGTCTTTGACTTCATTTAAACTAATTTATGACACGTTACTGATCTAGTTTGTTAGCAAAACCACAGTTTATGGAAACCGGACTTTGTTTTTTCTTTTTTCTTTTTTTCCCCCACAAAGAGTTAGAGACTGTTTTCTTTCCTCATTGTACATAGTCCAGTTGAACATTGGTTTTGTATGACGAGAAGTGCCATTATAGATTAATATTATATCAAAAGAGGAGGAAAGATGTTGTCCAGTCCACAGGGAGTTTTCAATGCCAATGACCACGTTGCATTTATAGAAGAAATTATATTTGTATTTACATCAGGATAGTAAACCACTACATTGTGGGAAGAATTTGGGGAAAATCCTAAAGATAAGACAAATTTTGGCCAAGAGTCTACTAGCTAAGCCATGCTTCAAATAACTCCACTCCAATCTTTGCTTCTCTCACTTGGAAACTTCTACGGGGATTGTGGCATCTACAGGAGTAGTTAAAGGAGACTCACCATAAAAAGTAATTTCACCTATTGGTTCTTTTTGGTTCAGAATTAAAGTTGATACACCTAATGATAGCAAATGTGCCAGGGTATTATTTTTATAAACATATTTGGGGGTAGGGCATACTGTTGTCTTTGGAGATGTAAAGGGGTCATTTTTAATGTGTGATTCATACCACTTTAATTATGATAAAATATACTTTTTGAAGGGCAAAAGAAATAAGTCCAAATAACTGACATTAAATAAAGAATTATTACTTTCTTTCTAAAAATTAGAGAACACTCATCAGCTAGGCCTTGAACTATGAGCTATCTGGTGGCTATTTAATTCCAACTAAGGAAAGTGAAACCAATTCTGTCTTCAACACAATTCCAAAGAGCATAGTTCACAAACTATGATAAATACTATTAGTGAAATGAATAGGTTATTATATTCTAATTTTTACATATTCTGATGTTTCCCCCAAGAAGATAATCCTTGAGTTATACAGCTACACTATAGGGCAAAAGAAACATCTACATATCTCTTTAATCCTAGCAAAATAATAAGTGATAGAAACAAGGATATTTATAAAATTCCAAAAACCAGATAATCTGTTCATGTGCCTTACCTTTCTTTTGCGAAGTCTGACCGGATTATCTGTGGGTTCCTGGGTGGCCAGAGTCTCCTTTAAGTGTAAACACTGCATGCCATCTTCTGAGTTGACCTTTGGAAGACATTTGTTTTGATGTTCTAAGAAACCACTCTTCTCTAGGCCATTTTCAGCTGACATTCCATCAGGGCAGGAAGGAGGTTGCAGAAGGCAGCTTCCAGAATCTGCTTTTAATAATGGCAGTCCTCTGCCCTTGTGAGGAATAGCCAAGAACTCATCCTGTACTACACCGCAGGTGTTTCTTTCATGTTCATCTTTAGGGAAGTCAAGTTTTCTTCGTTGCTGAGCAATTACAGCCGAATTAAGCAATTGCTTCTCAGGCACAATATCTTTCACATGTGAAGAGTCACATGCATTTGTTTGGGATGCATCTTTTACTTCACTTAAGCTTATATCATTACAAAGCTCCAGGCTTTTACTTGTAGTGTCAACAGGTTTTTTCCCCCTCTTTTCTTCTACCAGTGCCAAGTCAGCTCCGCCAGCCATTCTCCAGGAGTTACTTTGGTTACCTTCCATGACGGGCAGTGTCTTTACTAAGGAGCCTGCTCCTCTGATAGTATGTTGGTCTGGTATCTTATGTCCTTGCGTAGTTAAAATTTGTTTATCATCTGTAATATAGGGATCGGGATCGGTATCCTCATCAGACACGTGCACTAGTGTTTCCGTGCTGGCCTCCAGAGAAAGAAACTGATCTTCACCTTCGGGGCTGTCATTTTCATCCACCTCCTTTGAAATGTGACCCATTTGCCTCCCAGGAAAGTCTCTCAGCTCTGAGCCATGGCAGCAGTCTGGCAGTGAAACACACTTCTCTTTGCGATCCACATTTAAAGTTGCATCTTTTTCCATACTTGCCTGGGAGCTGTCAGCTACTAGTCCATGATGGCATGCTGGGTTACAATCATCAGAATTAAAAGGCTGCCCCATCCATTGGGTCACATGTTCTTCCCAGCTTCTCTTTCTGATAGCTACAGACATGTCATCGTAGTTTGACAACAGACTGAGAGATACGTTCCATGTGACGCTGAAGGAGATGGAACTTGAGGAGACATTACGTCATATGCGCGGACTGAAGAAGAGAGTGAATTTTATCATTTTGCCACCTATGAAAAAAAATTAAAAATTTATATACAGTTTAGGATAATCATTCTAGAGTCAAAATGTGTCTTGGAAAAGAGAGCGCTTAATCTGTGCTAGGAAAGATTAAGTAAGGGAATTTACAAAGCTTCTTTCAATAGATTTAATGATGTTATTTCTTTAAGAAGTAGCCTAATATTAGAAGAAAACTTCACATGTAATATTTCTGGTCAAAAAACGTTGACAGCATTTGAAAGGCAGGTGGATCGACTGACCTATTAATGAATGAAGACGTAAGTCCTGAGTGTTTGACACTCCATTAAGAACATATTTGCCTTGCAGTACTTAATAGAAATCACCAGAAGAAACTTGTTACTCTAGCTTACATACTTTCCTGCTTTACTTTTGTGAACCCAAGTTCTTACAGAAATCTATTTGTTGCTCGGTTTGAATTGCAGCAATGGCCACCAGGAGCTGCTCATGCAAAATGTGAGCTACAGAGACAGCATGTGTAATGGACTAGTCTGTGAAAGAGCTAATACAGAGGCCAAACTACCAGGATGTATTTACTCCAGGGAGAGACTAAGAAACATGGAATAATCTGGTTTAGCTCCTATTAACACATAATTCATAAGAAAATGGAACACAAACCACTGGCCATGCCTTAGGACAAATACATTTACAGTCATGCTATTACTGCTACTACTAGGTGGCAAGCTCATTTTGTTGAGACGTTAAATAACTTGCCCAAGGTAATACATCCAGGAAGCACGCCAGGATTTACACTAGGCCCAGGTTCTAAGGCCCAAATTTAGATAGCCAACAAACTTTACTGTCTCCATGGCATGAGATTCTACCTGGACCCCTTCCCTCCACATACATTTAGTGTGTATAAAATCTAAACTCCTCAGGCAGGAACTCAGAGAACCAAAAAGAAGATGTGAGTGTGATAAAACAATGGGTACAATTCTTCAGAAACTTCGGTCTCTTTCTTTTTGGCTTCTAAGGAGTTTCGTTTGTATACTTCTATTAGACTTTAGCCATAAAAATTTCAGTAAGCCAGAAAACCAGGCATAAGATAGGGTAGAATATAAATACATTCCAGGTTTCCATCTCCTTTTTGCCTTGAACTATTCAAACCCCTTAGTTCAAGGAAACAGATTATACCAATGTAAACTGAACTTTGCAAAAATGACTAATCCAAATGTTGCCCCAAAATGAAACCAAATTATTGGACCATAAAAGAAAAATCCCATTCAAAAATTAGACACTTCTAGTTTTTCCTCCACACAAGAACTGTCAGCACATAACATGGATTGGCTTATCGATTTCATCCATAAACAAGATTAACTACTACGCTGGTTTTGGGTCACTTCAGTCTATTGAAAAGGATTCTGAGTCCCTACCAAAAACTTCAAGCTATTCTGACTAAGCACTTGCCAGAAAGGTAAATATTCCCATCCTGTGAAGACCAGCAGACTTATTAAGGAATGTACTAGAATTTGGTACCCTAGCCTGACCAAATATCTTTCTGGATACTATCTGGTTCTCTCAAAGGCCTGTGACCATTTGAAAATGGTCAGCATGCACATTTTCCATGTTGGCATTCATTTTGCACTCAAAAGAAAATATAAAGTCCCTGAATTCCATGCATAAGTCATTATAGTGTGGGAGGCTACGGAAAGTGGAAAAAACGCATAGATGCAGGCCAGAAAATTTCTGCTTTCATGGGCAAATTTGGGTTGTAATAGGGCGGTTCTGTTTTAGATGCTTTCTTTTCTTTATTTTTATCCAGTGTAGAAAGAGCAGGCTAACTTAAGAAATGCAAAGTGGTATTACTGTGTCATTCCTAAACCACATTTACATTTAAGTTGAGACTAAATTCTGAATTCGTTTCTTTTACTAAAAAGAAATTGAGTTTTATTAACTCCTTGGGGGACAGATTACATAAAAATTTTGCCCCTAGGACCTTATCATAATATTAGTTTATTTCACTTAACCTTGGCAAATAGGTAAGTGTTTTTATAATGTCAAAGGAAGATAGTTCAACAAGTTCTGAGGCCATCTAGTTGCGAGAAGAGATTGTAAATTAGGTAGATTGAACACAAAACATTAACTCCTGTCCTGCGAATCTAGGTTCTTTGGACATTTCCAAATCATTCTTGTGAATGTACAGTGTCTATATATTTTTAAGACATAAAATTTCATAATTATCATTATGACTAGCATCACTACATTTTGAGTGCTCATTCCATATCCTACAGTCTGATAGATTTTTAAAAAATTTCTCTCTCCAGACTTTCTTATTCACACTTCCTATTTAAATTCTATTTATAAGATTTATAGCTATAACCTGCCTCTACGATCTAAAGGCTGAAGAGTATTAACAAAAAGTAGTGTTGGATTATTATCAATTGCATCTGAGCATACCTCATTTTCTAAATCATCTGAATTGACTGGAACCCATCCTATAGATGGAGAAGTCTTTGTAAAAGACCTGATTTTCCCCATCAGCCTCCTCAGCAGGCTGCTTTCCTTAAAATGATATTTCTAAATACTAGTTATTTTGCAAATTTCAATTTAATATTTTTTGTAATCTTTTTTGTGCAATTCCATTCAGAATGAGCTCAGCAGCTGAGGATTTGGATGAAGGATCTGGAAAAGTATAGGTCATTGCAGGGTGTTGATTTTATGAAGTGAATTTCCATGGGGATTTTTCACTTCTTAAATGCATGTGTTCAAACACCATTGCATTAATATTACAAGAGATTCTATGTACTTCTAATTATGTAGCCATTTTGGAAAATGTTTGTAAAATGTCCAAATTTTCTTTTTGTGATATTAGTGCATAGGGTGTTTAGACACAATTTCAGATTTATTATTTGAGCTAATTTTGTAACACTTAACCATTCCTTGACATAAGCATTTTATGCCATACAGTATTTTAAAGTTAATTGAAATTAAATATAATTTTTTTTTATCATTTTAGAGAGAGGGAGAGAGCACGTGTAGGTTGGGGAGGCAGATGGGGGGAGGGGGAGAAAGAGAGAGAGAGAGAGAGAGAGAGAGAAATCCAAGCAGGCTCCACACTCAGCGTGGAGCCCGATGTGGAGCTCGATCCCATGGCCCTGAGATCATGACCTGAGCAAAAATTGGGAGTCAGACACTCAACCAACTAAGCCATCCAGGTGCCCTGAAATTAAACATTATTACACTAAACAATAACAACAATTGGAGACCTTCTAGTTTGAGAATCACTGACCTATATCTGATATCAAATGATCATGTTCTCCTTTGTACCTGCTTCTGAAATAAACACATACTATGTATTTTGGCCTGGCAATTGTCCTTAGAAAAGAAGAACCTGATGATAATCACCATTGCTCATTCTATAGCCTGAGAGAAGGTGATGCAAATAAGGCACTTGTATCTGAAATCAAGGGTGCAGCATTGAGGAGCTGACAGCAAAGCTACCTGGACAAGTCTTCAATACCTGTTTATTTACTGCCCAGGGGCCACAGACACCCCGCTAAACATTGAGAATATAAACCTAAATAATATATTCTACCTTTCCTAAAGGAACTTAACAATTTTATGGAAGAAACTCACATAAAGAAAAAAAAAATAAGTCCACGCATGGCCACAGATACCATGTAAAGTTTAACATAAAACAGAAGGTCATCAGTTTCTCCCTCCCTGTGTGCCTGCCTGCCTTCCTTCCTTCCTTCCTTCCTTCCTTCCTTCCTTCCTTCCCTCTTCCCTCCCTCCCTCCCTTTCCTGTCCCTTCCTCCCTCCCTCCCTCCTTTCCTCCCTTCCTCCTTTTCCCCTTCCTTCCTCCTCTCTTCTCTTCCTCCCTCCCTTACTTCTTCCCTTCCTTCCTTCCTTATAAATAGTGAGTGGTATGGGGATGGTGTAAATGTTGGATAGTGTTTCTAAAGGAGAAAACTAGAGGAATAAGGCCCTCTGTAGTAAATTTCCTGCCTCCACAACATCCAGATCAAATGGGAGCTGAGGTTCAGAGTTTCACTATTCTAGAATCACCTCCTTCAAAAAGATAGCAGGGGCGACAATAAACTCCAGAGAATTACTAACAACTTGAAAACCCATTTGTCATCTTGGAGGGGGACCACATTTCTCAGGTGCATTCAGAGAAAATTGAGGGGAGAGATGTAACAAATTTGTTTTCAGAAAATTTTGCAGACCCAGGTCTTCAGACACAAGGGAATTCATAAAGTATGCAGTACTACAAGGAATAAAAATAGACCACAGCAGAAAACATTATTGTGAAATTTCAGAGCTTTAGAGTTAAGCAAATGCACATACATGTTATCAGAAAGAGAAAAGAGATTATATATTATGTATTGGGAATCTCGGTGGTGTTGGATTTCTTAATAGAAAAACTGGAAACAAGACAGGCAAATATATCTTCAAAATTCTGATGAGAAATTATTTCTACCATAAAATTATATGAGGAGACTTAAAATATGTCCCCCCTCTTCTCAAGAAGCTACTGTAGGGATAGTTCCACCTAAATAAGAGAATAAATAAAGTGGAAAAGACACGGCAACAAGGGAGTCAGAAATTCAACACAAAGATCAGGGAATGGAATTTTCAGGATGAAATTTATGTAGCAGGCCTAGCAAGCAATCATTTCAAATAAATCCCAAAGTTCTCTACAAGAGATGACTCTAAGGAAAAAACATGGATATAATACATTATATGAGGTATGTGACCACACTGAGAGGGTTTTATAATAAAGTCAGCCAATTTAGGTGGAAGAATTAGTAATAATTACATAGAAAACTAGAAAAATCAGTTATTACCTCCAGGAAAAAGAGATTTAAAAGAAAAGAAATATAGTACACTACTTGGCTTAGCTGTGAATTTTTTGTGTGGCCAAAATAATGCAAGTAGTAAGTACTGACTTAATAAAAAATTATGAAAGCAACTATTTTTTGGAACATAGCATTTTTGTAGGGGATGGGGTTAGAGATGCTGGGAAGAATAGTCTCAGAGAGCTAACTCTTTATTTCCCAAAATAGGAAGTTAACAGATAATGTCTAAAATGGAGAAAAGAAATAGTATAATCATGTTGTTTAGAAATATGGAGGTAATAGGAGAAACAGCTAAAAACAATTAAACTGTGATGATTCGATGTGTTATTTGCTTGAGATAAAGAAAAATTTCTGAATCTCATAAAGCATGTTAAATAATAATCTAAATTTAATCTAAATTTTAATATGTTCTAGAGCAGTGATTTTTTTAAAATTGTTAAATGTTTATATTTTAGAGAGAGAGAGAGAACGTGAATGGGGGAGTGGCAGAGGGAGAGGGGGACAGAAGATCCTAAGTGGGCTCTCTGCTGACAGCAGAAAGCCTGATGCAGGGCTCGAACTCACAAACCATGAGATCACGACCTGAGCAGAAGTCGAACGCTTAACCAACTGAGCCACCCAGGTGCCCCAACATTTGTTTATTTTTGAGAGAAAGACAGATACAGTGGGAGCAGGAGAGGGGTAGAGAGGCAGACACAAAATCCAAAGCAGGCTCCAGGCTCTGAGATGTCAGCTCAGAGCACAATGTGGGGCTCAAACCCATGAACCACGAGATCATGACCTGAGCTGAAGTCAGACGCTTAACGAACTGAGCCACCTCGGCGCCTCTAGAGCAGTGATTTTCAGATTGAGTTGATAGGTAAATATGATTGCAGTTCCTCTACAACACATCCAATAGGGCCAAACTATTCCCTGTATTCCCTTCCCCACTCACAATACTACCCCCTCACAATTACACATATATCTTTTTTCATTCTTTTAGCACAATAAAGGTGCCAGTTTGGGTATTTATTTTGGGCCAATAATGTCATGTAGTTTTCTATAAGATTCTTAGGTGGTATTTTTTTAATGGCCTTCTTCCTCCTTTGACTCTTTTTTTATAATTTTTTTTTTTTTTTAGAGAGAGAGAGACAGACAGACAGGGTGCAACAGGGGAGGGCAGAGAGAAAGGAAGACACAGAATCCAAAGCAGGCTCCAGGCTCTGAGATGTCAGCACAGAGCCTGATGCGGGGCTCGAACCCAAACCATGAGATCATGACCTGAGCCAAAATCGGATGCTTAACTGACTGAGCCACCCAGGCGCTCCCTCCTTTGACCCTTTTAGGAACTTCTGCCATTCAGGACAAATATTCTTGGTAGTCCTCTTAGCTATAGCTCTCTAAAATGTTATCTGAACAGAAGTTTTAAGATACAGAAAACAAGAAGCGCCTGGGTGGCTCAGTTGGTTAAGTGTTCAACTCTTGATCTTGGGTCGGGTCATGATCTCACGGTTCACGAGTTCTAGCCCCACATCCAGCTCTGTGCCGACAGCATGGAGCCTGCTTGGGATATTCTCTCTCTCTCTCTCTCTCTCTCTCTCTCTCTCTCTCTGCCCCTGCCCCACTTGTGCATGCATGCATGCTCTCTCTCTCAAAATAAATAAATAAAAAACATTTAACAAATCTTTAAAATTAAAAATTAAGATATAGAAAATAAGCTGTACATAACCTGAACTGAGTAACTGCATGTGAAAAGAGGAATTCATTACACTATTTTGCAACTTCTCCTGGACATCTCATTCATAGTACTTAGAAAATGACAACTTTCCTGATTCAACCCCTTAAATGTGGGTATCTCATTTTATCCTTTCAGAAACAAATGACGTATATAGACATAAATATATACACATATATAAATAAAAATTTAAAAATTTTAAAATGTATGTATACACACACACACACACACACACACACATATGCATGCACACATGATTGACTTCTGGGTCATTTTTAAATACCTTCACACAGATTCTATGTATTTACTAGAAACTAAAGACATAATACTACTGCCACTTTCTCTTTATTTTTCTACTTTTTCTTTAGATGTCCACAGTTGCTTCTGGTTTCCCTTAGGGTCTTTCATATTAATTACTTACCCCATGTTAAATTGTAGGTCATGTTGTCCTCCGAGTCCTTTTTTGAAAGCATATATAAGAGTGATATCTACCATATAGCATATTCTCAGCTATTGTGGGAAAGAAGAGAAGAAATGAGGGGAATACTCTCCTTTTAATTAAAAGTAGTTTCAACTCTCTAAAATGTACTCTTTAAAGATAAAGAGCGCATCTGAACCAAGAAAAGAACATTGCTACATTGACCTACTTTGTTGCTAATATAAGGGTCAAGTCTGTGAAATGGAGTGCCTGGGAATCTGAAGATCCTATCACGATTTCAAATCTTCAGGTCTCTGAGCCTACTTTCAGGGAGTCACATTTGCAACTAGTAAATGCCCCCAAACCACTTACAAACTGAATCAGACAATTAGAACAGAAGCAACAACACAGACATGATCACAACTTAGTAGAGTTTTTCACTTGTAGGCTCATTAATTTCAAAGTAAATATTGATTACAGTGAGAATTTGCACAGGCCAAAACGAAATTCATTTTCTTGATGAGGCTGTCAAGGAACAAATTATCTAGCAAACCAAGTGGTGCACATTTGGGCATCTTCCTACTGCTCTCCAACTCAATGATAACATGAAGAGGAACGCTTTTCATTGCCAAACTGATGTCTCATATTCAAGATGCTTAGGAGCAGTAAGAAAGCGTAGGCAGATATGACTCTTCTTAATTCCTTCATGTAAATGCATGAACAAAAAGCCAAAAAAGATACCACGTTTTAAAAAAGCATTTCTATGACTCTAGTCAGGGGTTGGGGTAGCCAGATTTTAGTAAAAGATAATTAACGCTTTTCCTTTAAAATATTCATTCTGTCTGATCCAAATCTGACAGGGCTAGTAATAGACTGTGGGAGAGAGAGATCTTTAATAATATGATGTGTGGCTTTATCTCCATATGGTTGGATGCAGATTTTCTTTCTTGAGTAGCAATCTGTGTCCCAATTCTTCACAAAATCATTATCCATCTACTTCCACATATTTTGTCAGATGTTGGAATTTACTCATTATGCCTCTTAGCTGTTTGTGGAAAACAAACTCGTATTGAAACTCTTTATTGGTAAATTGCTTCATGAAGCTTAAAATATTATATATGAGATAGCTACCATGCATTTAGGCTGTCTAGATATCATAAAAAATAGTATATTATAAAATAAACCGCCTATAATGAACCACGCCAGCGGAATAAGTAGTACATTCCTTTTTCCGAAAGACACATCCAAGCTTCCATCAGTTTTGGGCTTTAGAAGAAAACTGAAGAAGCAGGTACCCAATTTAAAAATATTCTTTTAATATTGACCTATTTTTCATGTGTATCTCAGTTTTCCTGAGCTTGGAAAATTTTTTCTTACTCTTAGCTTTCGGGGGCCAAAGATTCCAGGAGTTAAGTAAATGTGAAAATTAACTCTGTCAATTCACTAGAAGTCAGTCCATCATTTAAAAAAAAGCAGATTTCTAAAATTATAAATTATTATTCCTGTGGTGCCCTATTTTTACCTTCAGGTTCCTGCTATGTAATGCAGCCTCAGTCATTTCTTTCCTTCCTTTCCTTCCTTCCTTCTTTCTTTTGCAGGGAGGGGCCCAGATACTGGCAGGGTGTGACTTACTACCACCTTAGAGCTCACGTCAGCCAGGTCTGCTGATTCTCTTAATGTTTTCTTAAGTAACCCACAGGCGATTTGAGGAAATCGTGGAATACTTCATAATATTTTCCTGATATCACGAAGACCTTTTTGAGGATAACTGGTTTCCAAATGATCCCAGAATTAGGAAGATAAAAACAGAGAGGGAGGCAAACCGTAAGAGACTCTTAAATACAGAGAACTGAGGGTTGCTGGAGGGGTGTTGGGTGGGTGGGGGGGGATGGGCTAAATGGGTGATGGGCATTAGGAAGGGCATTTCTTGGGATGAGCACTGGGTGTTATTTGTAAGTGATGAATCACTAAATTCTGCATCTGAAACCATTATTACATTATATGGCAACTAACTTAGATTTAAATAAAATTTAAAAAATAATACATCATGGGGAATAATATTGCATCATGGATGCAGTATTTTCTAGATACATGTATTCTCTTTAGATTTGCCTATTTTTCAAAAGTACACAGTTTTCTCATTGATAGTGTTCCATCATATGCAGAATTCTTTGAGCATCTAGAACTATATCATATCTTAGATGTCTCTGCAAAAAAATTAATGAATAATTAATCATTTGTTTTTGATATTTTTTTTCTACAGAATCCCTTATAACCAAAAAAGAGAGTCTTTGCTCTGAACTTGTTTCTGCTGCAATTTTTCATGCAATAGGAAATAGCTTAGCATTAAATTTGATATCAAGAGCTTGGCTGCTATTTTTTTTTTTTTTTTGAATGGCAAAACAGCATTTCTGTTCACCAAGGGACATGGATTATAAAGCTTTATCATCAGCATGGTGAGATGTGTCTTTGCTTTAAGTGGCCACTTTCTATTTTTAGCTTTGCTATCATTTCTAAGAACCCTCTAACGGTAGACACAGTAATCGCTCACTGTAAATAAGAGATATGGCTACATCGACACAGGTGCTTAGATTGCTAGGTGACAACAGGAGACTGAGATGGCATTCATTCAAATAAGTACGATTTCCATGGAAATCAGGAACATGAAATCATTGGGAATTTAGCTACTTCTGTTACGTCATATCCTGGCAGGGGTTGCTGCCTCTGATGTCAACTTTCCCGTCTGTATTTAATATGTACAATTCTCATTTTCTTTTGTCACCTACGTACAGTTGAACTTGTTTTTATTATCAAATGTTTTTTGGATACAGAATAGGAGGTGCATCGAAAACTTCTGATGGTCACTATCATAGTAACAGTAAAAAAAAGACTCCCATTTCCTAAGCATTTACTATGGGTCAGGTACTGTCCTTACACTATGTCCCTTGGCAATAATAAGCACAAACACTCTAGGAAGTCGTTGCTATCATTGCCCTAATTTTATAGGGAGGAATTTTAGCAGGCCTCAGTCACTAGCTCAAGGTCAAATGCCTATCGGTGGGCAGAAGTTATTATCTCCATTTTTTTGTGAAGGCAATATGGTTAAAGAACCATTTCTTTTTCTTGGTGATTGAGTTACCTAAATGTGTTCTTCAGTTTTCTCACTTGTGTAATGGGAATAATGAAAAATTGTTGAGGGTTAAATAATAAAATTAAGCTAAAATAATAATACTAAGCTAATGATATATGTAGAACACTTAACCCATTGCATACTGCAAGAACTCACTAGATGTTACGGGACGTAATGATGATACTAATGATGATGACGACGATGACGACTCCTTAATTTTTGATTGACCTTAGCTGCAGAATCCATGGCTGAGTAGGAGCTGGAACTATCCCTTGCATTCCCACGCTATTTCAATATAGATGAGCAACTTGGCCAAAACATGAAACACCATGAGTCTTTCTTTCTTGACTAGTTGACCTATGCTTTTTTAAACAAAGATTTATTTAAATCTTTTAAACAAAGATTTGCACTGTGTGCAAAACAATTTGCCCATATAAAATCTCATGTGATGCTCAACATGACCCAGTGATATAAGTGTTTTCATTCTCTGCCACATTTTACTAATAAACAGCAGAAACTCAAAGTAGTTACGGGATGTGCTACAAATCGCAGAACATCAAGTGGCAAAGATGCAAATTAGAGCCAGTTTTCTGACTCTGCCCATGAGTTTTTCAGTTCTCCACCCCATTTAAATAGAGGAAAATGCACTAGTGCTCTGTCACTGGCTTCATGTAACTTTTCATTTTAAACTACTTCTGGATGCTCAAGCTTCCTTCTGGTTTCTAGTGAATTTGTTATGTCATCTTATGAGAATGTTGTTAACCTTTGGCCTCAGGCTCTGATGATTCTTGACAACCTCTTATTTTTCCTCCCCTGTAAAAATTATTCTATCATCACAGGATGTCTGGAAAATTTAAAAAAAAAGTCCCACAATTCCCATTCTTTATCACTGGTGTTTCTTTCCTTTGTTTCCTTGATCCTTCCTATTTATTCCACAAATATTTATTGACAAATAGGTATGGATACCATATGTTAAGTATTTTGTTAATTGCTGAGAATAAAAAGAAACATTAATTGAATTTCTAAACTTGCTTTCATCTTCCTACTCCCTTTCTCTCTCATTTCCATTACAGAACTTATTTTCCCTTTGAATTCCTTCAATTGTATTGCTAAAATACTTTGTTAATTCATTCATATACAAAACATTTTTTACACATATAACTAATACAACAGTTTTTTCTGCCCATCTATCTTAATTAATGAGAACAATCATATGCATGCTGTTTAAATTGTCTCCCCCCCTTTTTTTTTGCATAGGAGTCCTTATTTATTCAAGTTGACTTATATACTCTATATAATCTACTGAATCAAAATCAACAATCTCTTTTTAAAAGTGGTCTCAAGGTCCACACTTTACCTTTATTCCGTTTAATTTAACTAAAAACTAAGTCCATCTATTTCTCAAAACTCTATGAACTGACTACCAATTTAATGCCAAAAGGGAACCATGGAAATAAAAGTTGCATTCCTATAACCACACCAAAGTCAGTCTGGAGTTGGACTTCTTTGTAAACTTGTTTGGTTAAAGTTGTAGGCATATGGGGCTTACTGTTCACATGGGGGAGGAAGGTACAACAGTCATGCCAACTCCTTCAAATCC
Source organism: Herpailurus yagouaroundi (assembly GCF_014898765.1). NCBI lineage: Eukaryota > Metazoa > Chordata > Mammalia > Carnivora > Felidae > Herpailurus > Herpailurus yagouaroundi. The sequence goes on along the minus strand of NW_024412412.1, from coordinate 24,774,243 downwards.
AGAGGTTTTTACTTTTTCCTCATCCTCTTTAAATTCTCATGTACAATTATTGACATTTCTCTATTTTGATAATAAAATTCTCCGATCCAGGACTAGGTCATCTCTTCGGAAACCTGTTGTACTGTAATGATTTCTACAGAAAGATTCTCATTGTAAGATAATACACCATTCATTTTCCAAGAAGAAACACGTAAGAGAAAAATAAAAGATTAATTTAAAATGTCCCCAATTTAAACTTGTTTAAAGCCAGTAAGACCCAATCCTCTATGGGTGAGATTAAAGCTTACCTAAGGTCTTTGTAGTGAGGTGGATGCTGTGGGCAGGTTTAAATGGGGTCAGGAAAATCGGCCTTTTAAATTATAATATCCTTAAGAAAAATATAAACTGATGCATTCTTTTTTGCTAGGCTCCCTGCTAATCATGCAGTCAGTTGTATAAGCTACTGCTTTACTGAATGTATTCCTCATTCCAATGATGTGCAGTATGGTGACACCAAAAGTGTTGAATGGCGTATCTTTTAAGTGTAATAACATCAGGAAATTCGATCTGGTTCATAAAAATGGAAAAGAAAGGATCAGGACATACATTCCCTCCAAGAAATGGCATGTAGTCGAAATGACATATATTAGTTTTATAAGAAAGTTTCTTGCCTTGGAGAGTGCAGCGTTCAGCTTGCATGGCACCATGTACTGTCACATATGAAGTATGATACAGCTTAAGTAGCCAACTCTCTCATTTCACACTGCTCTGCTCAGACACTTATTTATATACTGTAAGAAATTCTACATTCTACAACTAAAGGACCTTGTAGAAGGCTCAGAGGAGATGTATGAACCAATTAAAGGATTGAAAATAAGCCATACAAGGCAAGATGAAAGCAAGTGGGCTTTATTTGGCCCACAAACGTACACTTATGTTTTCATATGTCCATTTAGGTTTTCCATGTTTCCACAGAGGAAAAACCCATAAAACTGGAAATAGGCTAGAGCAATAGAGATTTAGGTTAGATAAAAGAAAGAATGTCTGGGTGCATGAGGTCCTTAGACCGGTTCTGATGTGGGGAATAAAAGCCCTGATCATTGCTGGTTGGGATAGATTTGTTATGATACCATTTGAATACGAGGACATGAATCGGACAACTCCTTCCTAGCCCTATGCTTTTAAGAAACATCAGTTTAATATTAGTATAATTATTAACATATGGATTTTCTTAGCATAAATAGGAAATATAACAAAATTGTCACCAAGTTACTCCATTGAAGGGTTAAAGGCATAAAAACTTTTGCATTTGAGAAAAGTTCATTACTTAGTGAATTTGATTCTTTTTTTTTTTAAGCCATGATTTTTTCCCCCTCCTGGGTGGCAGTTTTAGGACTTTTTTATTTTTTAAAGAGGTGCTATAAGATTCTGTCTAAAAGTAGCCTTCTCCTGGACATATTTCATACTTCACTCTGCATAATTATTATTACTTGAGAAGGTGATGTAGTGTAAAGATATCTGAATTACGAAGCAGGGTTCCTCTGTTATCTCTTCCACTAGCTCGCAGTATGACCTTGGACAGGTCATGTTTGAATGTCATTCCTCAGCTGTCTTGTGGAAACCTCAGGACAGTGCTTCAAGAAGTGATCTCTTATGAGATCTTTCCTTCCTTGAAATTCTTTTGGATTAGGAATTCAAATTGTGAATTATTAAGAATTATGAATTCTTTTCAATTACGATCATGAAATCATAATTTAGGTAAGTCAGCATTTTATTTTTAACATGCTTAACAATAGATTTTTTTTAATACTTAAAGGTAATAACATATCTTAATTTGTTAATGAATAGTTAAAATTCACCAAGATAATTCATTCTAGCATAGAATTCAGTAAGTTAGCTAATGCAACAAATGGTCACCTTGTACTGTGTGAAAGTTTAGAATTAAAACACTTGATTTCTTATGATCCAACTGTCAAATGGCTCTCATCTTTCATTTGTTACGTTTGGTGGTCATTTAATTGATTTGGAGATACGCCTGAATATTTATTCCCTTCACATGCCATCCCACATTGTTTCTTTAAAATAATTATTTTCATTTTTCAATCTTCGGAAATATAAATGTAACAGGATGCTATGCATTGCAAGTCCATTTTATTTCAGTCATTGCTAGATTTCTTACTTCATATAGTACAGGCTTAAACATTTAAGATACCTTAAAGAGACTACAGCCCCACAGAAATCTAATTTTATGATTATATGAATTATGAATACATGAATACATGCTTGGTTTTTCATATGACTGTAGTGATTTCCAGCTGCCTTAAAATGATAATAACGAATGTCATTGTCATTCAGATTTATTTTAATTATTCACAAATATTCACACAAATATGACCTAGGCAGTGAATCTAGGAAAGTCCTTATAAACTAAGTCCAACTCTAACAATTAAAGTGTTTGAAAGTCAGATTAAATACTATTTAGGATAGAAATAATTTTTGAAGTTTCGTGTGTTTACCTGTTTCTTAATGAAACATTTAAGTTGTACACTAACAGCTTGAGCTGTGGTTGAAACCGGTTTGGGGAACTACTGAGGAGTCTAATCTTAATATGTTTACATGCCACAGAATATTCTCTGGAGATACATCATCAAGAAAAGTCAGTCTGGTGCTATCTACTCTCCCTGTTGGCAAAAGAAGGGAAGATAAAAAGAAATCACTTACCCCTCACACTTAAGTGTGAGAATATGTATTTGTTTTGCATTGTGCCATCTAACAGGAAACCTGGTCTTATTCATCAAAAAGTTAAGAGAAAAAGGGATTAAAATAAACTCTTCGTTCATGGAGGAAAAGAGTAAAATCTCTGTGGAGCCTGTTTTAGAATTGACATTGTGCTAAAACAATTTGACTCACAGTTCCTCCTCACTAAACATTTTCCACTTCTAACTTCACAGCTGAGCTCCACAACTTAGGAAATCACCACGCAGTGCAAGATGCTAGCCTTTCTGTCAAACTTTCTGCCTCTTCAAAGATTGCCTCGACATACAAAGACAGAGAGTCCACAGCGTCTTACCTAGACAACGAGGAGCTGAAACGCCCAGGCATGACATTGTTCAACGCTCAGGCTAGGCAAGAAGTCCGTCCCCGTTAGTTCCTCCAAAATATAAGTTCACGTTTTCGTGGTTGAGATCATGGCTCTATTCTAAGCAGTTTTACGCAGTGTGTGATTCTAACAAAAACACCCTCTGCAGCTGGAGGGAGCCTCAGTTAAAGCAGGAGTCTGTCAAGGCGTTCCTAGTGACTTCTGTCCACTAAATTCAGACTGATGTTTTGCGAAAGGGGCCTCCACAAGCAGGCCCAGATTGCCTGGGAAGCATTTCCTGCCTCTGAGCAGTGCATGTGAGAAAGAGTGCACGAAGCAGAGGGAGGGGGGCCGAGCACAGCCCGCCTGGGCGTTTTAGGAGTTCTGATTTTACACAGAACTGAAGTGAGTTTGTCAAAGCTCTTGAGGTGATTAGCTGGAGAGTCATAAAGTCGTAGAGCTTTCTCTATCCCACACTGCTGATGAATAAAAAAAAAAAAAAAAAAAGGAAAGAAAACAGTTTTTTCCTTTCTCTACAGCATTTCCACTATATTAAATGCATGTGCACAACTTAATCCAAATACCTTTGCCGTTCTCCTCTCAAATGATCTCTTAGGAGAGCAAGATGAATTTAGGTGTTTTAAAAACGGTAATCCCCTAAATGCAAAACTTTTTTCTTTTCTTTTTTTTTTTTTTTAACCCTACTTACAAGTTAAAATGCTACAGCCCTGCATACTGTACCTGACAAGATCTGTGAGGATAATCCCGAGAAGCCAGGAGATAGAACGTTGCCTTCAAACCTCTCCAATCCCAGGAATCCTTCACAGAATTAAAGTAGTTTCTTTCATGGCACATGCAGCTTTACCTCCAGTCAGAATCCTCCAGTTACACAAGCGCAGGGCTGGGAGAGCAGGAGACAGACTCCATCTTGATCCCATTACAGTCTTGCTGACATTAAGTACTTGCAAGTTCTTCCATCCAGCATGACAGAGTCCCTGAATCACATCTCCAGAGCAGCTCACGGTATCTGCACCCTTTGTCCGACACAAATTTTGTGAACTATCATCTGTTTATCTTTTCTGCTTTCTTGTGCCTCCACTGAATGACTTCCTCCTAGCCGCTTCAGGCTGGGAACTTGGACTACCATTTGGTTTTGATTAAAACCAGACAGCCAACTCTGGAGAATTTAGGGAATAAGCTAATGGAAACTGCAAATATGGCTTTAATTAGTGCATCAATTAATAATAGATGTTAGCTCGTCTTATAATAAGATGACACAAATATCAACGCAGAGGAAGCTCAAGTCCTTTCAGGAAAGAAGTTATACCAATTCTCATTCCTTTATGACCCAGAATTCTCTTTAGGGAAAGTGGAAGGAAAGGAGAGGGATGTGGCCTTAGGACATCCAGGTTGTGCAGAGGCCAGTGGAGCCGCTTTGTTGTTTATACCAGAGAAACAGGAAACAGTATCTCTGAGTTTAATTATCTTGCTTGGTTGAAATTGCTCTGTAATGTCTCCCTTCTACTTTATTTACAATAAGTGGATTCTCTTGTTATTTATGACCTAAGCATTTTTTTTTTTTTCTGTGACTAGTGATTACATCAATCACTAAATTGGGTCTACGTGCAGCTTACAAATTTCTAGAGATTTCCCGTAATGGGAATTATGCAAACAAATCCAATTTCAATATGATAAATGAATAACATATAGAAAGGTACAAGAAACATTAAACTTTTTAGCCTTAAGAGTCACCCTGTACGTCTCTGACATTGTAAGTAGTTTTCATTGCTGGCTTCTGTTTCAGTTGGCTCTAACTTTTATAAAGACTGACAGATAACTAGATATCACAACGACCATCTTTTTAGTATCCCCAGAGATAGTGGGTAGCTGATAACCTGAAGAAGTATGATGAGATAGCTACGATTTCTTTTCTTACTGGATAGATAACTAAAATCTCTCAGAAGTAATGCAAATCATGGACTATTAGAGAAATATGAAATAGCAAGACAAAAAGACTGCATATGAATTTAAAGATGAGAAGCATTCAAGTAAAAACATGTGGGCAGAAAAGCAAGTGTTAGAAGTTTATAGAAAAACATGAGTGATTTAAAAAATGAGCATTTAGATTCCTTTAATGTAACCTTCAACTACATGGCAAGAAGGAAGTCCATAATTTCATAAATCCTTTGAAGACTTACTATATTCATATTGAAAATACTTCCACTGAAACTATGCCCATTTACTGTTACCAATCTTTTTGTGTGCTCTTATTTTTTTTAAGTTTATTTATTTTTGAGCGACAGACACACACACACACACACACACACACACACACACACACACACACAGCACTAGCGGGGGAAGGACAGAGAGAGAGAGAGAGGGAGACATAGAATCTGAAGCGGGCTCCACACTGTCAGCACAGAGCCTGATACGGGGCTCGAACTCACAAATCCCGAGATCATGACCTGAGCCGAAGTTGGAAGCTTAACCAGTTGAGCCACCCAGGCGCCCCCGTGTGTGCTCTTATTTTTCTTTTAAATATAAAGCATTGGAAATTTGTGGAATTATTTTTCTCAGAATCACATGATGAAAAGTGACCAAGTGCACACCACAACTCAGATTTTCTGACTCCAGATTTTGTGTCTTTTCCATCCTCGGAGAGTTCCACTGCCTGTCTTGACTCACACTTACTTGCTGTATGAAATTAGGAAGACTGAAACTTTCTGAGTTTCAGATCCCCCTTTAAAAATAGAGACAGCCCTACATAACTCACAGATTGGAACACAGGATTCGCTTTATATACACATATATTTATAAATTTATATTTATTTCCCTCAGGAAAATACTGGAGCAGAATGGAATGGGAATTGATGTAAGTTCTTTCCTAAAATAACTTGTTTATCTCTATCTCTATCTCTGCCTCTGGGCTTCTGGTTTTCTAGTAGACAGTAGGCGCTCAATAAATATTAGTACCCTAATTCTTAGCAAGCTTCTCCTCATGAGTGACATAATCCCCCCTTCATACAATTTTGTCTTGCCCTGTTTCCATTGGCCTGAGGAAACAACAAAACCCTATTCACATACATTTATAAATGCCTTTTTAGAGATCTAGACACTCTTAACAGTAATTTTCTCCTTAACGTTCTCTTCTCTAAACAAACAAGACTTCATGCTTTATTCTATTATTAGAAGGATTACTTCCCAAATCTTTAATCACTCTTATTTATTTTTCATCCTTCAGTTGCCTGACTCCAAACAAATCTCAAAACTTATATTCTCATGAAGGCTTTACCAAATATGAGTATAAAGATAAATAATGAGATAATTTCCTAAATATTTAACATAGTGTCAGGCACACAGAAGTGGTCCAAAGTATTTGTCCCTTTCTCCTTTCTGCATGTAATCTAAATACATCAGTTCCTTACACGTTTCCTTATTACTCTGAGCTAGATCACTAATAAAATATGGTATAGAGGCCGTTAGAAAGCTGAAAATAGAGTATGAGCATAGGAGTCAGGCTCCAGAACTAACAATCACGATGACCCTGTGCAAGTTACAAAAGTCATGTGAGCCTCAGTTTTATAGCCTCTGGATCTAAGGATTTTTCAAAATTAGAGATGATAGTCCATGTAAAGCCATTGTGGCTGAGGCGGTATTCATTTTTAACTAGGATTATTTTCACCCTTTATTGTCCTCTCTCATCCTTACTTTGCCCTCTGTGATAATTAAAACAAACAAACAAACAAACAACTCATCAGTCTTTTGAACTCTGAATTAAATGTATGCATTTGGAACATTTTCACTGGTGGAGGAATTATGTACTTATTTTTAATGTGTGTTTATTTTTGAGAGAGAGACAGAGAGAGAGAAAGAGAGAGAGAGGAGTAGGGCAGAGAGAGAGGGAGACACAGAATCCGAAGCAGGCTCCAGGCTCTGAGCTGTCAGCATAGAGCCTGATGCGGGGCCCCAACTCATAAACTGTGATATTATGACCGGAGCCAATGTCAGATGTTTAACTGAGCCAATCGGGCACCCCAACATTTTTTTTAAGAAAAGAGAATAGCAGGGGTGCCTGGGTGACTCAGTCAGTTAAGTGTCCAATTCCTGATCTCGGCTCCAGTCATGATCTCGAGGTTTGTGGGTTCAAACCCCACACTGGGAATCTGTTTCTCCCTCACTCTCTGCCCCTCCTCCACTCTCTCTCTGTGTCTCTTTCTCAAAATAAATAAATAAACTTAAAAAAAAGGAAGAATAAGGAATAGAAGTGATTGTGAAGATCAACTTTCTTCCCAGGTACTAGGACTAAATAATACCCACTGGCTATGACTGGCCAACTCCCAGGTGTCTTCATGAACTCTGCACCTCAACTTCTTTTACAGGGTTGCTCAAGGACTCTTATGTAGTCCAACAACCCCTCAGCTGTGCAAAGCCAGATCTATCCTGTGCAAAGAATGTTTTACTCTTTGTAACTTGAGTAGCAAGCATCATTAGTTCAGCACCCACATTTATCATTTGTCACATTGTGAGTGCAAGTAAAGTTTGATTCTTTCCATTTTTAGGAAGGAATAGCATCATTAGAATGGCAAACTCATAATTAATACATAGATAGAGGGAATGAATGTCTTTAAAGCACTTCAGAAGTATTCACACATATTCACTTAGTGTGATAAATGTAGGAGCACTCTGTCTATGAAAATCAATCCTCTAAAATCTGTATTTAACAACGTTGCCTGCGGCTTATTAGAGTTATCAATGTGTGTCAAAGCAGTAAAAACAATATATTTGAGATTTATAATTAAGTTTTAAAGTATTTAAAACATTTTTTTAAAGTTTATTTATTTTTGAGAGAGAGAGAGAGAGACAGAGTGTGAGCAGGGGAGGGGCAGAGAGAAAGGGAGACAGAATCCAAAGCAGGCTCCACGCCCTGAGCTGTCAGTACAGAGCAGGACACGGGGCTCAAACTCATGAGCTGTAAGATCATAACCTAAGCCAAAGTCAGATGCTTAACTGACTGAGCCACTCAGGCACTCCTAAAGCGTTTTTCTATGTGCTTTTTCCAATAGTTCATTTTGATAGACATACACCCACTTAAGAAAAAAAAATAGTTTTGTGGTTTGCATCTAATAATACACATGTACATTAGGGTTTTTTTTTTTAAATCAATCTTGTCAAACTTGTGTCAAACTCACTTTCACTAAGCATTTAGCATTAATCCATAAATATTTATTAAAGGAACATAATTAAGTTTGATGATAAACTAACCAAAGGATCTGTCATATAAATTCTCCAAAACTAATTGTACCTGTTTCTTGGATGATTATGTTCATTATTTCCCTTCATTGAAAATTATTACAACCCAAGAATAATTATAAAGAAAAAAGTATCTTGATAAATTGCAAATAGCTTACACAATCTGAGCAAGTATTAAAAAATTATAGTTTGCACAAACGCAATAGTGTATATGGTTTTAGAAACTGACAATTCTCCCTGTCTGTCCAGTAGGGCCAGGATGCTGTCAGAAGCATGAAGATCCCAAGCCACCCATGACTTGTTTTAGAGAGCTCTGGGTGTGTCCAGCCAGTAGAGGCTAAGGTTGTTTCTATGTCACACAAGGAATTTGTTCCATGTGAAAACGTAAGCTAACATCACCATGCAGCACGCTTCAGCATCCTTGCGAAGCATCATAATAACATCCTCATTTCACGGCCAAAAATGTCTCTATATCTTCAGCCAATTCAAAAAATGTTCCTCTTCACTTTGGGCCTGGAGTTCACACTCTGTTCTAGCTTTTCTTACAGTTCTTTCAAATGAGGCCACACATTGTCTCTTACCTGCTCTGTGCACCAGGGAAAGAGGTGAAAGTGCCTGTGTCCAGGTGCCTTCTCTGGGATAAAATCTATGATCCACTTAAAACTCTGTCCGTGGAGAGTCACTCTACCTTACACTTTACCCCATACTCTAGAGTACAGGCCACATTCCCACCACTGTGAGAATGAGGGGGGTTCATGAAGTTGTTACAAAGGCTTATGTCCTTGAAGGAATATGCCTTCCATTTCTATTAAATATACTTTTTTATATTTTCTCCTTTAAAATAGAACCATTTGTGGGGAACCTGGGTGGCTCAGTCAGCTGGGTGTCTGACTCTTGGTTTCGGCTCAGGTCATGATTTCATGGCTCATGTGTTTGAGCCCTGCATCAAGCTCTGGGCTGACAGTGTGGATGGAGCTTGCTTGGGATTTTCTCTCTCTCCCTTTCTCTGCTCCTCCCCTGCTTATGCTCTCTCTTTCAAAATAAATAACTTTTAAAGTAGAACCATTTGAGAGCCTCCGTATATACAAGTAAATATACTTAATATCTATCCACACATTCAACTAATATTTCTTTGTATTTATTATATTCACGGTACTGTTATGTACCTGGGATGCATCATTAAAAACAACCAGATTAAAAAGAAATGAAATAGAACAAACAATTCTAAAATTTGTATGGAACCAGAAAAACCCCCACAAATAGCCAAAGTAGTGTTGAAAAAGAAAACCAAAGCTGGAGACATCACAATTCCAGACTTCAAGCTGTATTACAAAGCTGTAATCACCAAGACAGGATGGTACTACCACAAAAACAGATACATAGAGCAATGGAACAGAATAGAGAACCCAGAAATAGACCCACAAATGTATGGCCAACTAATCTTTGACAAAGCAGAAAAGAATATCCAATGGAATAAAGACAGTCTCTTCAGCAAGTGGTGCTGGGAAAACTGGACAGCCACATGGAGTAAAATGAACCTGGACCACTTTGTTACACCATACACAAAAATAAACTCAACATGGCTGAAAGACATAAATGTAAGACAGGAAACTATCAAAATCCTAGAGCAGAAAACAGGCAACGACTTCTTTGATCCCAGCCACAGCAACTTCTTACTTGATGTGTCTCCAGAGGCAAGGGAAACAAAAGCAAAAATAAACTATTGGGACCTCATCAAGATAAAAGTGTCCTGCACAGTGAAGGAAACAATCAGCAAAACCAAAAGGCACACTATGGAATGGGAGAAGATATTTGCAAATGACATAGCAGATAAAGGGTTAGTATCCAAAAATCTATAAAGAACTTAACAAGCTCAACACCTAAAAAGCAAATAATCCAGTGCAGAAATGGGCAAAAGACATGAATAGACACTTTTCCAAAAAAAAAGACATACAGATGTCAGACACATGAAAAGATGCTCACCATCACTCATCATGAGGGAAATATAAATCAAAATCACAATGAGATACCACTTCACACCTGTCAGAATGGCTAAAATTAACAACTCAAGAAACAACAGATGTCGGTGAGGATGAGGAGAAAGGAGAACCCTTTTGCACAGCTGGTGGGAATGCAAACTGGTGCAGCCACTCTGGAAAACAGTATGGAGGCTCCTCAAAAAATTGAAAATAGAACTACCCTATGATGCAGCAATTTCACTACTAGGTATTTATCCAAAGGATACAGGAGTGCTGGTTCAAAGGGGCACATGCACCCCAATGTTTATAGCAGTGCTATCGACAATAGCAAAATTATGGAAAGAGCAAAACTGTCCATCGACTGACGAATGGATAAAGAAAATGTGGTATATATATGTACCATGGACTATTACTCAGTGATCAAAAAGAATAAAATCTTGTCATTTGCAACAATGTGGATGGAACTAGAGTGTATTATGCTAAGTGAAATAAGTCGGTCAAAGAAAAACATATATGATTTCACTCATGTGGAATGTAGGAAACAAAATGGATGAACATAGGACAAGGGAAGCAAAAATATTATAAAAACAGAGAGGGAGGCAAACCTCTTAAATACAGAGAACAAACTAAGGATTGCTGGAGGGGTGTTGGTAGAGGATGGGCTAAAGTGATGAAGTATTAAATTCTATTCATGAAATCATTATTACCCTATATGTTAACTAAGTTGGTTTTAAATAAAAAAAAACATAATAAAGAAAAAGAAATGAAAGAACTTTCCCCTCAAGGAGTGTAAATGGGAGGTAGGGGATTGGTAATCAACAATAAAAATAATAAGTAAATTATGTAGTATATGGATAATTACTGGGGAGAACAGAAAATGTAAAGCATGAGAAAGAATATGGGGCGGGGGGTGGGGGACGCCTGGGCTCAGTTGGTTAGGCATCTGACTTTGGCTCAGGTCATGAGCTCATGGCTTGTGAGTTCGAGCTCCACGTCTCTGTGCTGACAGCTCAGAGCCTAGAGTCTGCTTCGGATTCTGTGTCCCTGTCTCTCTCTGCCCCTCCCCCATTCATGCATGCTCTTGTGCGTGTGCTCTCTCTCTCAAAAATAAACATTAAAAAAAAAAAAAAAAAAAAGAATATGGGGAATGAGGGTTGAGGGATGATCACGTTCCAGAATTGAATAAGAGATATCAGGGTAGGTCTCACCAAGGGACTTTCTAGTAAAGATTTTTAGAAGATGAAGGAGATGGCTATACAGGTATTGGGGTCACAGAGTTTCAAGTGGAATAAACAGGTCCTAAGGAAGAACGTGCCTGGCTATTTCCAAAAATAGCAAGGTGATCAATATGGTTGAAGGAGAAAGGGGTAGAGAGCTAGAAGATGCACTCAAGGAGGTAAGGAGGAACAGGTTAAATAGTATCTTCAAAGGACTTTGGCTTTGAGGGACTGAAAAGTGGAGTCCTTGTCAGATTTTGAGCAGAGGAGTGGTAAGGTCTGCTTTACATTATAATATGGTCACTCTGGCTGGTGTTGTAAGAATAGGCTGAAAGGGATAGAGGGCCAAAGCAGGGAGACCAGTTAGGAGGTCACTATGGGGGGTAATCCAGGTGAGAGACATGGTAGGTGGCTCAAATGAAGGTGAGAAAGTTCAGGTGTAAAATTTTTCTTTGGTATTTAGTGGCAAGAGTGTTTCCTAAGGAATTAAACTTGCTGCATGAGAAGAAAAGATGAAAAAACCTCTTGAGCAATTCAAGGATAAAGTTGCCATCATATGAGTAAGAGAAGGCTCTCAGTGGAGTAAATTTTATATCATATGGAGAATTTTAATTTTAGATGTATTACATCTGAGATGCTTATTAAACTTTTCTAATAGAAACACCAAGGATCCAATTGGATATATGAATTCTAGTTTGGAAGAGAGGTCTAGCTGGAGAAATAAATTTGCAAGTCTTGAACACAGAGTTGGAATTTACAGCAAAAGACAGATCACTGAGTGAATATAAATAAAGAGGAGAAGGGGCACCTGGGTGGCTCAGTCAGTTAAGTGTCCAACTTCAGCTCAGGTCATAATCTCGCAGTTTGTGAGTTCGAGCCCCGCATCAGGCTCTGTGCTGACAGCTCAGAGCCTGGAGCCTGCTTCAGATTCTGTGTCTTCCTCTCTCTCTCTCTGCCCCTCCCCACCTCATGCTCTCTCTCTCTCAAAAATAAATAAAAATGTTTAAGAATTAAAAAAAAAGAGGAGAAAGAACTAATTGGCCATTGGATTTAATAATGTAGAAGTCACTATTGATAATGTCAGGAATAAGCTCAGAGAATCATGCGGACAAAAGTCTAGTTAGTATGTTTTGAAAGAGAATTTGAGGAAAGGAATTGGAGATACAAGTAGAGTCAATGTTTTTGAAATATTACTGCAGAGGGGAGCAAACACATGGTATGGTAATAGTGTGAGAAGTTTTTATCAGGATGGGAGAATGAACAAGATGCTTGCATAGTTTTGTTTTGTTTTGTTTTTCCGTCAGTATGGCATCTTCCCCAAGGGAGGGAAAAGATGATGTAGAGAAGAGTGGAGAAATGCTGGAGTGTTCTTTTGAATAAGGAAGAGAACTTGGGATTTAGTGCACAGAGACTAATTTTACATGGGAGGATGACACAGGTGAAAAGTTGGTATTTAGTGCCAAGGTCATGAGCTATGATTTAGTCACTCAGCACGCCTCAGTGAACCACTATCATGGTTTGCATTATTATTCAATTTAAATTTTTTCGCTGTTCTTGGCCACATGAAAATGATACCCATAAGAGACAGTTGTCTAATAGACAGTAGTTGAGGACCAAAAACCATGAAAACTTGGCCAATATGCTTGTCTGTGTGATTGTTTTTAATCCCACCTCCTGTATTTCTATGATAGAACCTGGTACTACCAGGTATAGGACTTTCCCCCCAGCACCATGCAATCCAATTCCATCCCTTAAAGCTACAAAGGTCCCGCTTTTGTGCTTCATCTTTAGATAGTATGTTTTTGCTGTTGTTTTCCGGTTGTCTTGCCAATTATCTTCATTTTTATTTCTCATCTGTCAATTCCTCAGATTCTTGTTACTTTTGGCATTTCTCCTGTGTTTTTTCTTCCCTTTATTGAGATATAATTTCCACACAATAAACTGCATATTTAAAGTCCATAATTTCATCGGTTTTGACAAATGCATATTCCTGTAATACCATCGCCACCATCAAAATAATGAATACATCATATTCATCACCTCCAACTTTCCTTGTGCCTGTCACCCAATCCTTTTGCTCCTTTCTCCCCCCCGACCACCAAGCAACAACAGATTCTCTTTCTGACATTGCAGATTAGTTTAAATTTTCTAGATATTTATCTACACGAAATCATCTGTATGTATTTTCTTCTGGATTCTTAGCATAATTATTTGAGATCCATCCATGTTGTTGCACGTATCAATGGTCCATTCCTCTTCATTGATAAGTAGCATTACATTATAAGGATATAGCATTCACAGTTTATCCACTCATCTGTTAATGTACATTTGGGATAATATCATTGGGACAAAATTATTTGACTATTACAAACAAAACTGTTATAAACATTCACGTACAAGTCTTTGTATGCATATCTGCTTTTATTTCCTAGGAGCGAGTGGTAGATTCATTTGACAGGCGTATTTTTAAATTTTAGGAACTGAAAAACTGTTTTCTAAGGTAGATGCTCCATTTTATATTTCCATCAGAAGTTTCTGTTGTTCCACATTGCATGCTGACAATGGGATGATTAATTCTAGCCACTCTGATAGATGTATAGCCGTATCTCCTTAGCATTTTCCTAATGACTGATGCTTATTTATCACCAGCATGTCTTCAGTGAAATGTTTGTTCAAATATTTTGTCCATTAAAAAATTTTGATTTGTTGCTTTCCTTATGACTGAGTTGTGAGAGATCTCTGTGTATTCTGCATACAAGTTTTTTTATCAAGTAACTGAAAATATTTTTTCCCAGTCTAGATTGTCTTTCATTTTTAATAGTGACTTTTGGGAAGGAGAAATTCCTAATTTTGATAAATTAAAAAGTTGTCAGGTTTTTTTCTTTTATAGATTGTGTTTCTGGTCTCACGGCAAGGAAATTAGTTTTCTTGGTATCGCAAATATTTTCTTCTATACTTTAAGCTAGAAGTTTTATGATTTTAGATTTTATATTTAGGGTCTTTGCTACATTTAAAGTTAATTTGTCTCTATCTCTCTCGCTTCCTCTCTGCCCCTCCCACACGTGCACACACAAGCTCTCTCTCTCAAAATAAATAAGTAAAACTTTTAAAAAACAATTAAAAAAATAAAGTTACATGGCGAGAGTATGATCAAAGGGTTTTTTTTTCCCTTTTTATAAAATGGATATCCAATTATTCTAGCACCATTTGTGACAATCCTTTTCCACAGAAGGTCTTTGTCACTTTAACAAGAATTAATTGACCAAATATGTGTGGTTCAATATCTAGACTCTATTAAGTCCCATTGATCTATTTGTCTTTCAGAATACCACATACCATTGATTATAGTAACTTTCCAGCAAATTTTTAAATCAATTATTGTAAATATTGCTACTTGTTCTTTTTAAAAGTCGTTTTGGATTAGCTAGACCATTGCATTTCCACATGAATTTTAGAAGCACCTGGTTCATTTCTACAAACAAACAAACAAACAAACAAACAAACAAAAGCAAAGAGCAAGCCTGTTGGGATCTTGATCAATTTAGTATTTAAAACAAATGAGAAAGAATTAACATCTTAATAATATTGAGTCTTCTTTCCCAATGAACACAATGCATCTCAAACCTTAGATTTTTAATTTCTCTTGTCAGTGTTTTGTACTTTTGTCTGTAATAGTCTTGCACATTTTTGCCAGATTTATCTATATGATGCTATTGTAAATGATGTCTTAAAAATTTCCATTTCCAATTGTTTATTACTGTTATAGAGAACACAACTCATTTGTATATATTGACTAGTATCCTGCAAACTTGCAAAACTCATTAACTAGACCTAGTAGCTTTTTTGAAGATCCCTAAGATTTTCTAAATAAGTGATCATGTTGTATGTGAATGAAGACACTTTTGCTTGTTCTTTTCCAATCTGAATGCTTTTCTTTTTTGTTTTTGTTGCTTTATTCCATGGGCTAGAATCTGCACTGCAATACCGAATAACATAGGTGAAGTGGACATTCCTGCCTTTTCTTCAATCTAAGGGAAAAAGCATTTGTTTTTTTATCATTAATTATGATATTAGCTGCAAAGTATTTTTGTAGATGACTTTACCAGGGTGAGGAAGTTCCCTCTATTCCAGTGGTTCTTAACTGGAAGTTATTTTGTTCCCCAGGGATATTTGGAGATGTTTGAAAATATTTCTGGTCACCACAACAGGGGAAGTGATGCTCTTGACTGCAAAACATACTGTAATGCACAAGACAGCTTCCCACAACGAATAATTACTGGACCCAGAATACTGACGATGTTGATGTTGAAAAATCCTGACCTGCTCTATTTCTAGTATGCTGAGAGTATTTTTTAATCAGTAAAGATATTGGGATCCCTTCCCCCCAATTTTTTCTGAATGAGATTTTTCTTTTTTAGTATGTATAAAGTTTTTCTTTTTTTAGTCTCTTAATAATGGCACATTTCATTGATGTTCCAATGTTAAAAGAATCTTGCATTCCTAGGATACTTTGTCATGATGTATAATTATCTTTCATATGATGTATATTTTATATGATATATTATGTTTTATATATTATTGAATTAAAGTTGCTAATATTTTATTCAGAATGTTTGCATCCTATGCCTAAAAGAAACAATGGTTTGTTGTCTTCTTGGTATCTTTGCTATTGATTTCTAATTTAATTCCATTATGGCTGGAAAACATACTACGGAAAACTTGAATTTTTTAATGTATTGAGACTTCTTTTGTGGCTAAAACTATGATCCATTTTGGTAAACACCTTCAAAAAGGATGTGTATTATTTTTTCTTATAATGTTTTCATAAATGGAGTACCTGATCAAGGTCCAGAGAATTGAAAAAATATTCCCCACTATCATCCAAGAAGGAAGAAATAGCATCATTTATTTATAAACTGGAGACACATCTTTAGATGACCCTTAGTTCCAATGGATTCCCACTGAGCAACCTAGTATTTCCTGGAATAGAGGTTACTCTGCTCCTAGAATTTTTCAATATTATCCAGTTTAAACTCTTCATACCAGTAGGATAATAATTTATATTTGAAATAAATGTCAAGTAAATATTAGTCAAATGTTTGAAAATGGAATCCAGCCAGTTTTTAAGTGTAAACAAATCCATGCATATGCCTGTTTGGGCATCCAATAGAAATCATTATTTTACTTATCAATTATCAGCCTTGATAGAAGTGGCACATTAACCATTAAAAATAAAGAACACACACAAAAAAAATAAATAAAGAACACAATTAGAACTGTCCTTTAATGAAATGACATAAACAATTATTAAACTCTTGGAAGTTTTTAATATTCTGTTCAATAACCAACAGGACATATTCACATTTATATAATATCACTTCTATATCCTGGTCCTAATTGTTTTCTTGGAAAAAACAACACACAGTATTGTGGGTTTTTTTTAAATGAATGTCAATGACAAAGTTTCCATTTAGCATGAAAAATGAACATTTTAAAAAGTCTTTGAAATTAAAGTTTTTGTGAAATTACATTATCTCATTTTGAGTTGGAAAAAAATAGGTTGGGCAGAACGTAGCAAAAACTTTGCCAATATTCAAATGTTGGAAACACAGTTTGAAAGAGTTTATAAAACATGTGTCATAATAGGTTTCTTTTATCCTTATGCTGGATGGTTGAATTTCACTATTAAAATAATCCTATTGTGGAACAAAATATAGCAGAGTTTCCTCTACTTATATTAGGTATTCGTGAGCCAAAGCAGAGTGTTGATTATGGCTGCCAAGTTCCTATGTAGACAAATGAATCATAGGAACACAGTAGCTATTTTATTTGGGGCCTTGCTGAGCTGCAAGATTTTTAATGAGTTAAAATAATATTTTGGGTTTCGAGTAGAAAGTGTGAACTATCAAAAACACAGACATTTGACTTCAAAGTTGAGGGCAAAAACAACTCCACATTCAAAGTCATTTTGAGCAACAGACTCACAGACCTTGGAGATCGAATCCCCTGAGCGCTGGTCTCTCTGTTTCCTTTGGACTGTGTGCGAGGGAAGCCAGTCTGATGGCACTGAAGCTTTTGAGAGATTGTTCAATTACTAGTATGTATGCCCAACAATTTGCACATAAGATAAATTGTTTTAGCTTAGATCTGAATAGACACGAAGAGATGATTATTTGCTTCTCCTCTAGTTGGGAAGGCAACAATAATGACAATTATTGCTAAACACCAAGGAGACAGAAACCACAGATGGCGCAAGATATGTAAGCAAGTAAAATAAGTGAATTAGAAGAAATATTTTTCTTAGAATGGGCCAAGTAGTTGTGTTAGCAAGAATCTATTTTTTTCAAATATTAATTAGAATAAAGAAGATCAGTTAAGCACAACAAATGTTTTTGAACACCTACAGCGAGATTCAGTACTATTAAGGATTTTGAAGATGATTGTGACCCTTTAAAGATAATTGTACCAATTCCTTTTTAATCTTATTTTTGTATAAATATGTAGGCCTACATGGCACCCTACACGGCATTTGTTTTTGTTTGTTTGTTTGTTTTAGCAAATAACAAATATCTATTTGAGCTTTATTTACTTATTTAGAGAGGGAGAGAGAGAGAGCAGGAGAGGGGCAGAGAGAGAAAGAGAGACAATCCCAAGTAGTCTCTCCACTGCCAGCGTGGAGCCCCATGTGGGGTTCAAACTCATGAACCGTGAGATCATGAGCTGAGCTGAAATCAAGAGTCAGATGTTTAACTAACTGAGCCACCCAGGTGCCCCACTTTTGGTATTGTTTTATTTTCCGTTTTAAGTAAACAATGTTTTAAAATTTCACTCCAGATCTTTGTTTTCCGAAGGCCTAACTCTAATATCTGCTTCTCTGTAAACACCTTGCCAGATGATCCAAAAGTGTATTTAGTTATTCTTTTTTCTGTTTTCTCTTCACACTTTATGCCTTCATTCAGACATGCCTTTTGTTTGGGGATACTGAAAGAGAAAATTGTTATAGGAATACCAAAAACTACAGATGAATACTCACATTTAGGAAGGTCATTCCCTGCAATGGAGAGAAGAATTTCAGGGCAAAAGAAAGCAAATAGATAAGAATAAAGGGAACCTCTATCCTGCCGGAATGATGAAACAACTAAATCCTGTAGGTCAATGGGAATGTCACTGCCAGAGTCCTGCTTTTTCCTGTATTGTAAATATATGTTACTTTTCTGCATACTAAGTTGAATCCCATCAGACTCTCCTACTGTGAGTGCAAGGCCATGTATTACAGTTCTGTTCCTAAAACCACCCAGTTAAGAGCCAGGAAAAGAAGGGATGGAAGGTTATTAGGAAATCAGATTTGAGCATTAGTTTAATTAGATCATTTTCTCCCATCTGTACATTGGAAAGAACAGGAATTTTGATTGTTGTGGACGGTGAAGGAAGAGGGTTGGGGGAGAGGCAAGGGTAACTTAGAACAAGAGGCACATCTGTGCACAGAGGGGCTGAACATTTGTTCTGTAAAGACACTTTGGGGACTTATATAAACTGGAAGGAAACATGCTGGCATCTGAGGGAATGAAGGCAAAAGTCAAAATAGGCCTGTTTTGCAACTTTATTTGGACTTGACTGATGTATTATTTTTCTTTTCCCATGTCATGTTTATATGCTTTCCCTAAGTCCTCTGTGCTTACCTACCAACCTGCTGCCTTAGTCATAAGGCTAATGCATCTGTGCCTTAAGAAAAATGGAATTATGCGATGATACAGAAAGAAACTTGCTTACTGCTGAGTTTAAAAAAAAATTCCTTGAAGTGCAAACCACAAAGGAAATACCTAATTGCTTTTCTAAGAAATGGTGGAAATTGGTAGGACAAGATACTCCATTTCAGGTTTTTGCTTTCATTCTCTGAAGACATTTCTGTGTTTCTTGGCTGTGTGTGTGTGTGCGTGTGTGTGTGTGTGTGTGTGTGTGTGTTTCCAGAGACATGTAGCACACACTTCAGCCAGACCACATGCCTATGAGTCAATATTTCAGCTTGCATTTGTCTTAAACCGTGAAGCTCAGGGTGTAACCTAACAGAACCTGGCAGGTTGTCTGAATAGTTCTTTCACCACTTGACCCAAAATATAGTAAATCAGATGACATATTGTTCTAATTTTGCACTAGTACTCATATTTTAATAAGGAAAGGAAGAGTGTGTTCTATCAAGATTTTTGAATATAAACAAAATCTAGCTTCAGATCCAACCTATTGCAGAAATTAAACTGGAGTCACCAAATGTAGTTTGCTTTAAAAAAACCCCAAACTTGATACGTACATATTTTGGCACTTGCTATGGACTCAATTGTGTCCCCACCCTCCCCAAACTTCAAATTCATATGTTGGAGCCCTGACCCCTGATGTGATGGTATTTGGAGATGGGGCCTTTTGGAGAGGATTAGATTTATATGAGGCCACAAAGATGCCACTCTTTATGGACGTAATATTGGCATGGTGCCCTTATGAGATGAGCTCTCTCTCTCTGCCTTGCGAAAACACAGACACATAGGTGATCATCTGTATACCAGGAAGAGAGTTCTAACCTGAGCCAAATCATCCGACACCTTGATCTTGGACTTCCCAGCCTCTAGAACTATGAGAAATAAAGTCTGTTGTTTAAGCCTTCCAGTCGATGGTATGTTGTTATAGCAGTCCAAGAAGACTAACACAATCTTTTACAAGTTTGGAGTGTTCATTTCGTGGCATGTAAAGTAAAACTTGACAGTAGAAACTCAATATCTAGTATTATTATTATTATTATTATTATTACTATCATTATTAGTGGTGGTGGTGGTGGTAATAATAATAATAGTTGGAATTTAATGTGAATTACTACTTCTTTCTTGCTAAAATCCCTGGGAGAAAGTCAGTTAATATGTGGATGAAGTTTTATCCTTTCTTCTAAATAAATATGGTGCCATATATATAGTGAGCACAAGAACCATTCTCAGCTCTGCTATCTCTAAGTAAAACAAAACATTTTGCCTGCTTATTTTTAGAAAGACATATCATATATGGAAAAAACACTGTATATTTCTGGTACTTTAAAAATACATCCATTTATGGAACTTCAATTAGTCTAGGTGACTGGTCCAGTCACCCAGTTGGCTAGTTACAAGGCTCCCTTCCCCACCCCGAGAAAAGCTCTTCTTGTCTCAGGGCGGACACCTAGTTTTAGCCTATGATATTTTTCTCCAAAATATTTTGCCTATGCTCTGAATTCATTAAGGTCTGACTAGCACCCAAAGGGACCAAATAAAATAAAATATAAAATAAAATAAAATAAAATAAAATGTTAGGGGGTTCTTGCAAAAGCCAGAAGCTTCCTTTCCCTGCTTTCTCCTCACACATCCCTCGAGGCAAGAAATACTGAAGTATCACTTAATGGGATGGGATGGGGATAAGAAAATGAAAGGGGAAGAGAATACTGGGGAAAATGTTTTTCTGGACACGATTCTGCCAAACTAAAAAAAAATACTTTAAGGATAACTCATCTCTCAGAGTCCCTCTTCATCTGTTTCTTTCCTTCTGTACTTACATACACTTCAACTTCTCCTAAAATGAGGAAGCCATTATTCAGTCCTGTCTCCACTTGGAACTGTTTTTTCCCTGACTCTGTTTTTTGTTACTAAAACATTGGGAATCATAACAGATATGTATTGAGGGCTCATTAATTGTCAGGCCCTACTCTCAGGGCTGTATGGAATTGCTATTTAAACCTGACAACAATCCTAGGAACTAGGACCTATTAATACGCTCCTTGTGTAGATAAGGTCACTGAGGTTGAACTTGTCAATGTTCTCACACTGAGAAGTACATCAGACTCCAAGGCGCAAGCTCTTAGCTACTGTCTTTCCATCCATTTGTGTTCTACTCCTCATTATCCTTTCTTACCCTGTTGACCCTCATTTCTCCATCTCTAAACTACTGTACTTGACCATTTCCAAAGTTCTTTTCAATATTAACCTGAAACCTTTCAGTTTCATAAAATGAGAGTAATAAAAGTGAATAGAAAGAATAAATACCTTTTTTTAGTTTTTAATGTTTATTTATTTTTCAGAGAGAGAGAGAGAGAGAGAAAGACAGCATGAGTGGGTGAGGGGCAGAGAGAGAGGGAGACACAGAGTGTGAAGTAGGTTCCAGGCTGTGAGCTGTCAGCACAGAGCCTGATGTAGGGCTTGAAACCACGAACTGAGAGACCATGACCTGAGCCAAAGTCGGACACTCAACCGACTGAGCCCCCCAGGTGCCCCATAAATACCTTAAATGCCAGTTGTTTTCAAATTGTATCCAAAGTTGTTTATGGCAGCATAATTCCATGGGAAATTTGGAAACAGCCTATTTTTAATTATTGTAAAAAAAACTTGGGTATGCATTAGTTGAAATGCTCTGCAACATTAATAATGCTTACTTTAGAATAGTGATTACTATAAACAGGAAGCAATAAAACTACCATAAAGAGAAAACAAAAAAAAAATCACAAAAACTTATTCATAGAGAAAAGCACTGGAAAAACACATCAAAAATACAATAGTGATTCTCTTTAAGTAATAGAACCTGGCATATATACTTCTATGTTCTGTAATTTTTAGTAGTTTCTGTTTTCCATGGTGAGCACATAGTATGGAAGGACAAAATATATTTGAAATGTAGTGGAAATGATGTTTGCAAAGAATTAACATTTTATGAAGCCTCAGTCAACAACTACCTGTATGGCTTCAGGCAAATAAGTTTGGACCTTAGTTTCCTCATTTGTAAAATTAATGGCGGCGACTATTACAACTCCCATATATCACATTGTAATTTTCATTTACATTAATTTCTTAATCTTGCAAATAATCACGAAAAGAGGACAACATTAGTCCACTCTTTGTGAACAAGGAAGGTGAATTTCTGACTCCTTAAGAAACAAATAGTAGATAGTGAGGACCAAGAACCAAATCATGTATTTCCAAGGACGATTTTTCAAAATCTCTGTAATCACAAATATTTCATATATTGTTTCTGTAGTTCTGATTATTTATGACTCCCTTTCTTAATGTCATCCTTTTGAGTATTATGTCCAAATTCCTTCCAAACCTTTTAGGTCTTGTTCCACTGACTCCCACTTATGCTAGCTCTCCCAAAATATCTCACATATTTCTCCAAAAACCTTTCCTTGATGAGCCTACTTGACTATATCTCTTTACCATTTTCCATGGTGAAGACCTTCTATGTTTGTGCCCTCTTACTTCATTAATGATAAGGACCATATCTTCACTTGATTATATGTTCTCCTTTTTTTTCTTAAACACACACACACACACACACACACACACACACACACACACACACTGCACCAACTGTAATTCAATAGAAGGCTCAGCACATTGTAACTTGGATTTTGCAGAGTAGATCAATTTGGGGACACAATTAGGGCACACTGTTGTGGAAGTTCCTGGAGACTGGTGTGTGTGTGCCCTGAAAACTCCTGGCTCCCATAGGACATGCACCATTTCTTCCCTTTCCTGCTTCAAATGAGGCAAAGAGGTGGCTCTTTGTCCTACAGATCCTAAGTGGAAGTTGAGGTACGGATCTCCAGGAAAGGCACCACCACTCTGGCTGACCAGGCATGGGACACACTCATGGGGATGAAAACCAGTCACTGCCATAGCCAGAGCCAGCTGGGGTCAGCCCCAAAGCCACTGCCTTCTCTCTCAGCAGTGAAAACTGCAGGACTGATTCTTCTAGTATTTTGTTCCTTCTACAGACTTTCATTTGTTAAAACAGTTTTGTTATTGCACTCCTTTGTGAGTCTCTGGGGAGTGTAATGCAGGAAAATCTGAGTGATCTTGTACTGAACATCCCATCTGACCCCTGCAATGCTGCCCACCCTCCTCTCATGACCTAGTCCATCTGACTCCCACTCATGTAAATGACAGGAGATCCCTATTTCTTCATAAGCATCCATTCAATTATTCAGTACATATTTATTGAAAATTTATTAGGTACTAGACACTGACCAAGGGTTTTGTCCTAGATCAATAAGAAGACAAAGCCCCTTCCCTTTTGGGATTTATATTCTAAAGATGAATGCAGACATTAACCACATGTGTATATATTAATTGTGATGGCAGCTGCTAAAAGGAAAATAAGTTAGAGCAATGGACTAGTGATACCTATGTGTGCACTTGTGTGTTTCTATGTGTGTGTGTGCATGCCTGCATGTGCGCTATTTTAGATAGGTCATTAGGAAGGAAGTTTATGGGAAAGTGACATCTGAACAAAAGCTTGGGGAAGAAGTTTCACAATAAGGGAGAAGGAAATATAAATGCCACGAGACAAAAGCATCTGGATCTCCCTGAAAATCAGGGTGGACACATCTTAGGCACAAATTGAGTTTCCTACTATACGTTGTTTATTGGTTTATACAGAAATAGAATAGAATTTCTCAAGAAAATTCTTATAAGGGCAAATTTCAACATTTAAAAATTAGAGTATATATCTAAGTGATAATTTTTTTTATAAAGGGAGCCCAGGGACATGGCAATTGTCCTTTGAAACTATCACACTGGCTTGTAGCAAGATTTTAATAAGTCAGGGGGTATGGTTGCTCATAAAACAGACAAACCAAAAAGTTATACATTGTGATACAAATATATTTTTTAAAAATTGTTAAGGTTTATTCATTTTTCGGAGACAGAGAGATAGAGTGTGAGTGGGGGAGGAGTAGAGAGAGGAGGAGACACAGAATCTGAAGCAGGCTCCAGACTCTGAGCTGTCAGCACAGAGCCTGACATGGGGCTCAAACTCACAGACTGCAAGTTCATGACCTGAACTAGATGCTTAACCGAGTCACTCAGGCACCCCACATTGTGATACAACTATTAAGGAATATTATGCAAAACAGTATTCTATATTTTGAAGAATATTAATATTTATAAATGTTTATTGGTTTGTATAATTCTGCTTATTACCAGATTTTGAGAACTCAACATTCTATATACAGTAAAACCTTGGATTGCAAGTAACTTGCTCTGCAAGTGTTCCACAAGACAAGCAAACATTTCTAAGAAATTTTAAATTGATAAATGAGCAATGTCTTGCAATATGACTAGTATGTTTATTATGACACCAATGTCATAAGATCACAACTGAACCAAAGGTTCTCCTCTCGCTCTCGCTCTCTCTCTCTCTTTCTCTTGCTTGCTGTGGGGCTGTGGGTGATCATCTCCCATGCTCGGATGCTCAGTCTCAGGACATGGTGTTTGTAGAAATTAGGAAGTTTTCAGAACATTGTGAGGTGCCCACAACTGACACTAGTGTATTTTTTGTCACCTCAAAGCACCTACGGACAGCCCTTGCCTTTTCCATACAAGAGGAAGCTTGGGAATGCTTTGCTTCATTCTAGGTCAGACTGCCTGCTGATATAGACTCTTTCCTCCACTGCCTTATTGCCAGTTACATTCAATACAGTCTATGACAAGAGTTTATTAATACTGTATTTTAGTCAACACTCATGCAAGCATATACATGCAGAAAGGGGTTGAAAAGAAAGGCAGTAAGGAGATGATTATGGTGGAAGTTAAGAAGGACATCGCTAAGAAGTATGGATGAGATCGCAAGTGGCCAAAATTGCACGATTTTATAAGAAGTCTATGTCTCTATCTTGTCTGCAGAGGAGGAGGAGAAAAGGTGGAGGAATCCCTCACTTCAAATGAGATTAGGGAGATGTATAAAATGTGGGAAACAGTGCAAAATTTTGTAGAAGACAACACCTGAATAAGGCTGTAGCAGTGCGAGCAATGAATCTGTTTCATGACAACACAATGTCACATTTCTGCAAAATCCTCAAAAGGAGGCAAAACCAAGTGTCATTGGATAGGTTCCTTGTTAAATCTGAACAAAAAGGAAAAGAAAGATTCCATTAAGCCAATAGATAGCAGTGATTCCGTTAGTGATAGTGAAAGTTGTCCTTCATAATAACCCTCCTCTCCTGTCTCCCTCACACCAGTCCTGAAGGTTTTCAAAGGTAAATGCAGGTTAACTTATCTTCTTTCTTTCTTTATTTTTTTAAAAAAATTTTTAACGTTTATTTATTATTTATTATTGAGACAGAGAGAGACAGAGCATGAACGGGGGAGGGGCAGAGAGAGAGGGAGACACAGAATCGGAAGGAGGCTCCAGGCTCTGAGCCATCAGCCCAGAGCCCGACGCGGGGCTCGAACTCACGGGCCACAAGATCGTGACCTGAGCTGAAGTCGGACGCTTAACCGACTGAGCCACCCAGGCGCCCCTAACTTATCTTCTTTATATTTTGTCTTTTCTTTATTATTTTTGTATTATATTACAGTATTGTAATCATTTTTATACGAATATTTTTGGGTTGTAGAATGAATCATCTGAGTTTCCATTATTTCTTGTAGGGAAATTCGCTTTGATATACAAGTGCTTCGGATTACAAGCATGTTTCTGGAACGAAATATGCTTCCAAACCAAAGTTTTACTCTAGTTCCTTCTTGGCCTTATAGAACCAACTATACATCTAATCGTGGATGGAGGCACAGATTCACATCACTGCTAGTGAGACCTTTTGGGGCCCTACCAAAACCACGATACTATGTTTACATTGGACAATGTGCAGAGGTTACAAGTGGGAGCCTGGTTCTCATATATCTGATAAATTAGTTTTGGGGGAAAGGAGATTTGTTTTACCACTAATAATATTAACAACAAAGAAGAAGAAACAGTATCTCCCTCTTTACACACCAATAATGTCCAACTAAGTAAGTCGTAGATATTGATTAATGAGGAGTAAGAGGTTTACATAACACGGAGGGTAGGAGAATGCACAAAGAGGCACACGAAGTTCGGAGGTTCTATCATGAGCAGTGGCAGGTGAAGCTGGAGGGAGTGGGGAATTCTAAGGATTATAGGTTATAACTGCAGAGAAGAATTAAGGAGTTCAAGGCTTTTGTTTAATGTACAGAGAGATAGGTTAAAGATGTATGTATTTTTAGGGGAGGCTACAATAAAGGAGGAATAAAAGTCTTAAGAAACAAGCTTCTTTGAGCTACTTTATTGGCACTTCTCACTAACTATGTAAAGCAGCAAGGCAGTTACACCCAACTCCTATTTTACAAATGATCAGACTGAGGCTCTAGGAGATTAAATGCCTTGCATCCTGACAGGCAGTTAGTGACTTACAAGGCAGGACTAATCCACGTTACGTTGTCCATGGTCACAGTCTTCTTCCAATGCCCTGGGTGGCCTCTGAATTTGAAAATCACGAGCGGCCTTGCACAATGACCTACAGCCATAAGCCGTTGGCAACTTTTGGAGAAGGGATATTCCATATCCATAGGACATGGTGAAACAAGTCCTGCATTTAGAGTATCTTCAATCTTCTCTTTAATCCTTTGTGACTATGAAGTACTAGACCATCTGCATGTCAAAAATTGTTTCCATGCATCTAAGAATTGGTACCAAAGTTACCATATTTTTGGAAAACACATCATTTTGGAGTATTATTAAATATAAGGGAATTTTAATGTTTTTTAAAATTTATTTTTGAGAGAGAGAGAGAGATGGAGGGAGGGAGGGGGGGAGAGAGAGAGAGAGAGAGAGAGAGAGAGAGAGAGAGAGAGAGAGAGAATCAGCCAGGAGGGACAGAGAGAAAGGGAGATACAGAATCCAAAGAAGGCTCCAGGCTCTGAGCTGTCAGCACAGAGCCTGATGTGGGGCTCAAACTTGTGAACCACGATATCACAACCTGAGCCAAAGTCAGATGCTTAACCAACTGAGCCACTCAAGTGCCCCTAGATATAAGAGAATTTTAAATCATTAGCATCTTTCCTACAAAACAGCCAATATGCTTTGACAGGATCTAGACCAATTAGGTGTGCTACAATTAATAAGGCAGTATATTTTGAGTCTGTAAGCTTCTATTTTAAGCACATTAAATCTTTAATTTGTCAAAAATCAGAACAGAAAATACAAACACACTAGTCTGCTGAATATTAGCACAAATTCCAGCTAAAAAGGTCTCACTAGATCAAGAGAAAAAAATCAAGGAAGATAAACACTCTTTCCATTAACATGTAATGTTTCTGTAACACTTTCTGTAGTTGTGTTCTGGTTCTATCGTTTCTATTCGCCACAAGTTGGCTACACTCAATCATTCTAACACGTGTTGTTATAAAATAGTATGAACGGCAGCCCTGAATCTCACTGACTGCTCTTTTGTCACCCTCCGGAGCACAATACAACACTGAAAATGTTTGAAATTCAAGCTGAGCGTCCCATTCAGTTCCTCAAACAAATAGAGTACAAGTTGTCTATACTGGGAAACAATCTCATGTCTTGAGTCAAGGTTTTTGTGAAAAAGGGCACACAGGCTATAAGACTGAAGTACTTTTAGGCAAAGGATGAGTACAGAGTGAGGGCAACTACTGATGACGGTGACAATGACAACAACAACAAGAAGAGCAGTGACATAACGGTAGTAACAGCCAGCCCTGAACAGCCAAGTTCAGTGTGTTCCAGGCCCTGGGCTGCGCAGATAACATCAATTACCTCATTTAAATCTCATAAAGGCTCTATGAAGTAAAAACCAAAATAATTAATATTATAATTAATATAATTTAAATAATTATTTCGTCACTATTAAATATCTGACGTGGAGTATCTACTACACGTCTAAAATTTTATAAGCTTATTGCATTTAATCCTCACAAAACCCTCCCAGCTTCCCTTGGGGGAAACTGACCTTTATTTATTTTTTTTTAATTGAGGTGTAATTGTCATATAACATTATATTGGTTCCAGGTTCATAATATAATGTTTCAAAATTTGTACTGTGAAATGACCAGCAGAGATAAGTGTAGTTACCATTCGTCCCTACAGAATTACAAAACCACTTCTTGTGATGAGACCTTCCAGCATCTACTCACTTAGCAACCTTCAAAGTACACACTACAGTATTAGTAACTACAGTCTGAAATGCCCACCAGCGGGAGCAGAGATGTTGCTACTCAACATTGTTGCGGCTTTCTCCTTCCAGGTGAGGAAGGGAAGGAATGGAGACTGAATGTGGCTTAGGAGCCTGGAGGACCCAATGTTTACAAACATTCCTGTAAATGGGAACACATCTATTCTGGGCAGGCACTTCTGGAATCGTGATGTAAGCACCAAGTATGAAAGGATAGCAGCATGTTAAGAATTCGTGTTTCCAGATCTGGTTGAGACCCCCTACTCTTTGAAGAGGGTGTCAGGAGTAGCGTTGTGTCTCGGGTAGGGAATTTGAAGGCCCTGGAGATAGGCGACAATAGTAAGTTGCATCTCCTCTTATGCTTTGTGGCCAATGTGCGTCAGAAGTTTGTGTGTGCCCTTGGCCAGTTAAAGGAGGACAGCACAGGAGGGTGGTGCATCAGTGGGTGTGGCACTGCTTGCCTTCTTCAGTCAGTACTCCTCCTTTAGCACCGGAGCAGGGTCAGATGAGTATCCCATTTCACAGATGGAGAAACAGACTTAGCATCACTATGTAGTCTGCCCGACATCCTTCAGGTAGTAAGTGGCCACGACAGGTTTCAACCTCAAGCTGGCTGACTCCAGCTCTTAAGATCGCTGCCCTGTGTGAATAAAGTAAGTACTGTTCGAAAGAAACAGTCCTCTCCTCTGCTGCCTGCTACGCGGATAACGGTGTCATCACTTGTATCTGTTTGCTTTTGCCTTCAAAAGGTCATTTCATCTCACAAAATTTTTCCTGGTTTTACGTTTGCTTCTCACTCTTAAAATATAGAGCCAATAAGACATTGTCATTGTGTGTTGCATTTAGTCATTTACATTTTTTCATCCGTAATCTTTGTTAAATATTCTTCTTTTGAATAATTTCACATCCTACCATCATATTTGGTCATAATCATTATTTATACAGATTTTGGGCAACATTTGATTCTGCTTTTGCTCAATTGAGCAAAAGCTTAGTTGTATTTTGGTGAAAGCCCTGATGAGATCAGCATGCTGAGAGCTACTTTAAGGAGAGCAGTTTCAGGGTGCCTGGGTCGCCCACTTGGATAAGTGTCTTCCTTCCGCTCAGGTCATGATCTCATAGTTTGTGGGTCTGAGCCCTGCGTCAGGCTCTCTGCTATAAGGGCACAGCCTGCTTTGGATCCTCTGTTTCCCTCTCCCTCTGCCCCTCCCCTGCTTATGCTCTGTCTCAAAACATAAACATTAGAATTTTTTTTTTTTTAAAGAAGAGCAGTTTCAATGACTTCCCTCCAATCTGCCCCTTGAGGTAGGAGACTTCTTCTCCTAGCCAGTGACTGATGCAGTGGGTGTCCAGGAAATGCCTTTCCAGTTAAATAACATCACAACTTCTGTAGGTCAGCAAGTGATAGGTTTTATTCTTTGTTTTTGTTCCTAGAAATGAGGCTTTGAAGAGTGGCAGGGTAGAGGAGGGGTGGGAATTTTAAAATTTAAATACTGAAAGATTCCAGAGTGAATGATTTCTAAGTATTGGGGAAGGATGGGGTGATAGAAAATGATTTCAGGTAACGCTGATTTAGAAAATTATTTTTATTTTCTTGATTAAAGCTGGGGAAAACTTTAAAATATTTTCCAGTGCGGCAAAAAAGAGAAGAAAGATGTTTTTGTAAGACTAGCCACTGGCCTATTTTTAAAATCTTTCAGGAGACACAGTTTACATATCCACGGTCCCAGGTAAGCATTTCACTGCTACCTCAGTAAAGGACTGCTATGATTAAAAGTAAGTTTAAACTTAAAACTTATCATCCATACATTCCACTCCGTGGTGAAATTTCAATTCTTGTAAGCAAACGGCTTTTGTGGTCTTTATGAAATCCCAAGTTTAAATTTTTTTTTTCCCAACGTTTATTTATTTTTGGGACAGAGAGAGACAGAGCATGAACGGGGGAGGGGCAGAGAGAGAGGGAGACACAGAATCGGAAACAGGCTCCAGGCTCTGAGCCATCAGCCCAGAGCCCGACGCGGGGCTCGAACTCACGGACCACGAGATCGTGACCTGGCTGAAGTCGGACGCTTAACCGACTGCGCCACCCAGGCGCCCCCGAAATCCCAAGTTTAATGAACCTCTCTAGATATGACTAAAGTGAAGTGATTGAAGCTTGTTACTAAACAAAGTCCCACTCAACATTCCAATTCTTGAACTGAATACGCCAGATAAGCACCATCCCTCACAAAATGATGTCTGGACGAACCATCTGCTTCGGATGTACGTGTCACATGTATCCTCTGCAAGTATTGTTCAAAAAGCATGCATTCAGGTCAATCAATTCCTGTAATCACCAAAATGCTTATTAGGCTTGAAGTACTATACTAATTATCCCGAAGGCTAACAATGAGGCTAAGACAAGATAAGAAACCTGAACCTGTTACTCAATAAAGCCTTGAACATGCCAATCACTCATCTGGGGATATTTGTTCAAATAACAATCTAAAGACATAGTTTTGAATGTCCGGACAGACACTGATCACAGATGAAAACCAGGACAGGAGTTCAGAAAGTCCTCTCAGGATTTAGCAAATTCTGTGCTATTGGTTTTTATATAGTAAATGTAGGATATTAACTATTTAGAACCGTCACAATTCTCTGATATTCCACATGACTGTGCTATCAAATGAACAATTTAACAGGCTAATTCTTTTTTATTGTTATTATTAGCTTTTTTGGGTTATAATTTACATACAAAGTCACCAATGTCAAGTGTATTAATTCAGTGAGTTTTAGTAAATATATAAATTCCTATAACCATCACCAAAAACATGCTGTAGAATGTCTTATTCATACCAGAAATTTCCCTCAGTAAACAGTAATTCTTTTCTTTCAATTCCTGGCTCTAGAAGTTATTGGTTTTCTTTCTGTCAAAATGAGTTTCACTTTTTCTAGAATTTCATAGAAATGAAAGCATACATTTTATTTTGTTTTAGATGTGATTTCTTTCATTCAAGATAATGTTTTGACATTCATCTAGATCACTGCGCAGGGCAGGAGTTCGACCTTTTTATTTCTGAGTAGTATCACATTATATAGATATACCACAATTTACCACAATGTTCACAAATTGATTGACAGATTATTTCCAGTTTTTAGTTATAGCAAATAAAGCAGAAACAAAGATTATATTCAAATCTTTGGGTGAAAATATGCTTTCTTTGCATTAGATAAGTAGTTAAGAATAGAATTTCTGGATCATATATTGTCTATTTAGTTATATTTAAAAACCGCCAAACAGTTAAGTTTTTAATTAAAAAACTATTTTGCTTATGTAACTGTTTTGTATAACTATTTTTCTTATACAGCAATCTCTGAGAGACCCAGTTGCTCTACATTCTGAAAGCACTTAGTATGGTCAGGTTTATAAATTTTAGTCATTCTAATTGGTGTGCACTGGTATCTAGTTGTCATTTGAATTTTCATATTTTAAAGATTTAAATTATCTTGTGACTGAGAATATTTTCATGTACTTATTTGACACTTACGGATTTTTTTTATAAATCATATATACTCAAATATTGTATTTTTAAGTATTTTGCCCATTTTTTACTTGGGTTTTATGTGTTCTTATTATTGAGTTGTATATCTCTAATACATTTTGAATATAAATCCTTTATCAGTATATATTTTGCAAGTATTTTCTCTCAGCCTGTGGCTTTCCTTTTATTTCTTGAGAGTCTTTTGAGGAGGCAAATGTTTTCAATCATGAAGTTCTTTTTTTTTTCTTTTTGGTTTGAGATTTTTGTTAAATCTGTAGATCAATTTGAGGAAAATACACCTCTATAGCACTACTGATTTCTCAATCAATAAACTTGGGACGTCTTTAGATTTATTTAGGTCTTTTTAAACATTCAGCAATGTTCTATAGTTTTCAGGTTGTAAGTCTTCCATTTTTTTTTTTGGTTAAACATATCCATAATTATATTTGCCATGTTGTTCTTTACAGTTTCAATTGGTTGTTGCTAACATATAAGAACACAGTTGATTTTTGTATATTGATGTAATTGAGACATGATTAAATCAATTACAAGTTCTAATAGCTTTTTGTAGATTTCTTAAAATTTTCTATATAGATGATTATGTTGTCTATTAATGACAGTTTTATTCAACATATATTTGTCAAATATTTCTGAATTTATCATAATTCTTACATGTTTTCTCTTCTTTTTGCTATTAATATAAATTACATGGATAAATTTTCTAATCATAAACTAGCCTTACCTGTGGA
Source organism: Herpailurus yagouaroundi (assembly GCF_014898765.1). Lineage (NCBI taxonomy): Eukaryota > Metazoa > Chordata > Mammalia > Carnivora > Felidae > Herpailurus > Herpailurus yagouaroundi. The sequence goes on along the minus strand of NW_024412412.1, from coordinate 24,741,467 downwards.
TAAACTCTACTTGGCAATGATGTTTTAAACTAAAGAAGCAGCAGCTAATATTGTTGTTGTAATGATTACTATACCTCTCATATGTTTAGTGGATATTTATTTTTAAATATAGTCAATGAAAGAAACAAATACAAAGCAGGGAAAACATTTTTGAAAGATTAGACTCAGAGAAAATATAACTTTGTATTCTTTCCTAAAGTAGTACCTTGTACAACTGTGACATTTTGTTTCATAAATCTCCTTAACTTCAGAAATAGATAATTTAGATCAAACAGATGATGCAGTCGTCAATATCATGAACCGATAATGTAAGAATGGCAAATATAATTATTTTGTTATTTTATATCATTTGCAGCCCATGGATAATAGATACATAAATTGTGTATATACACACAAAGTAATCAGTTTCACTCTTCTCTATCACTGTCTTTATCACTCTCTTTCACACACATAAACACACACACACACACACACACACACACACACACACACATACACAGGAAGCATTAATACACTGGTCACTTAACTGACAAACCCAACAACCTGCAACCCAGAGAAACTACTAAGGTCATGGAGCAGCCAAACTGAAAAAATTTTCAGCAGTCATTTCCCTCATGGTCTTAATAAGAAGTGTATGGTGTATATACAGTATAATTGCTTAGAGCAAGTTTGATTTTGCGACTTATCTGTTCAGAGCAGATGAAACACAGTACTTGAGCATGAGAAAATGAAACTTGTAATAGGTGCAGAGATGGGAGGATCTGAGAGCCAACAGCGTAAAGGGAGAGATTACAGAAAGCAGACAAAAGAACTGAAAAGTGTAGCAGCTGGGGCCGCTCAGCGATTGCATACTATTCTGCATGATTCAGGCCCCTGAGAATAATCACTGAATTTTAGCACAGTCTAATAGCCTATGTTCAAGATGATGAAATGGGATCATTAAGAATAAGTTAAGTCTAATCGGCCTATTCTCTTTAACAAGGCATGGAAGTGTACAATCCATTTGGAAAAGCTGTCCATTAAAATAGTTAAAAATATTTTGGCACTTTCTCGTGTAAGCTTTATTTCTTTGGGGAAATTCACTTGGACAACATGCTTCGAACGTCTCTTTGTTCAGTAATGCTGGTTAAAAGAGGAATTTGATGCATCCAACAGCAGACCAGTCACCACATAAAGGCCACACACTCAGCACACTGCCAACTTCAGGAGACGCTATTCACATAGATTTAAAGTTTAACAACACTCCTCCTGGAGTTGTGAGGGACTGCACTGCTGTCCACGGGCGCTGGGATTTAAAGCTTCCGTTTTGTTCATCATCGTATCTCCAGTGCTAGGACGGTGGGTGACACGTATTAGGCACTTCGCATTTTTTTTTTTTTATTACTACGAATGAAAGTATATGTAACTACATTTAAGCTGCAAGATTTAGAAACAAAATACTTGAGTGCTCAGAACGAATATTTCATTAAAGGCCCATTTATAACAGGATCCAAATTTTCTGGATTCTGTTTAGATCAGAGCAGAACATTTGACCCAAAGGTGCCAGGGAAGTGTCTATAAAGAACGGAACGAGGAAAGCTTCAACTTTATGAATGCCACGGAGGAAGGCTTAGAGTTGTTTCTAAGTTGCCTTTGCTTGCCAGGGGTTCCTTTCCCGGCCAAAAATGGGGCCCAGGGTGGCTTCCTGCAGTCTCTTGTTTGTACAAGGTTTACCCTTCTTTCTTATTCTCTGCTCTTAAAACTTCAGTCTATTGTAAATTGATTCTGTGGTAGTGTCCGACTCTGTTTAATGTGCTTTGTCAGTTCTAGTTTTTGTACCTTATATAGCGAGCACTTAGCCAGATGATCCAATGATGACAAGGCACTGAATTTGGAATCTGCAGATTATCTGGCTGAACCATTTATGCAAAGATAAATGGTATATTTGAAAAGACTCTCAATTTGCCTGAGATCTTTTGTCTATGAGGTTAAAAACAACTTTTATATTATTATACTATTATGGAGAGCAAAGGAGCAATTTGGAATCCAATGTTTCCATGCTTTATGATGAATAAAATGCTGTAAACCCTATTAAATGTATTAAAAATTAACCATTTTCACAACTTTATTAATTTTTTAAAGGCACACTGGGATACCAGCCAAGCACAATAGTTTGTACATAGTCATTAGATGTGTGCATTGGCTTCAAAGACACGTTGAAGAGAATAGGGGAAGGGATTAAGAAAACAATTTTTTATAGTATCTTGTAATTCATATCTTTTATAAAGTCAAAAATAGTTTTGAAAATCCTGTAAAGCATATGCTATTTATAGACCTATGGCCAGCTTGTCAGATGTAATGGTTTTCTCATATTGGTCATTAATCTTGGTTTCAGCAATAATTGTAGAGCACCATAAATTCCAAATACCCATGGAATTTCATGGTCTGAAATTATTCTGCAATTTAATGCTCTAGCATTAAAAATAGACAAAGAATTCAAGAATTTGTTTTCTTTTAATCAGTTGCAATGTAAAATGTTTATGAATCTCAATCTTGAAAAACTATTTTAATATGATGAAATATTTTGGAACGCTTTAAAAAGCCCTAACAGGATTGAATTACATCTTTTATATTGGAATCAACAGAGGAACTGTTTAAAGCCATATTTAGCTGCAAAGTTTTACAAGATTATGTTTAAGGTGCAACTTGAAATCACCTTCCAGATGTCTCATTTATAGAAGATGACTGGTTCATCCATGAATCACCAACATGTCATTCTGCTTCCGCATTGAAGTTTTATGCAAACTAAGGAAATACCAAAGTCCTCTGTTCTCTTGGGTCTTTTATTATAGGATCCACTCAGTCTGTACGGCCTTTTGATAATGAAAGCCAGCATTAGAAGATCGGCCATGCTTCCAATGGGGTCGACATCTCAGTAATTGGCCCTAATCACTTTGGAATATTATATCCCAGGTTTAGGCTTCTTTCCATCTTCCACATTTTATTCATCAATCATGGTTTCTGTCACAACTTGGCTAGAGTCTCTGGAATGCTGTATATTGTTAAAACAACCGTACATTTCCTGAAATAGATGCTCTATGTATCCTAGAGTAAAGAAGTCTTTGGAGAAGGTCTTTCTTCTTGAATGAAGTTATGTAGAAAAAACATACTCTGAGCTTAATAATAATCATATGTTAAATATCTATGACATATAATCTCTTAAAATCCTTTGATGAATTGACAACTTTTATTGCCTATGACTGTTTCAATTAAATAATGAGGAAACTTTCACATTATCTGACAGAAAGCTGATGATACAAGAGAAGTATTATCTTGTATCAAAAGCTGTTTAGTTGGGACATCATAGTATTTTTAATTCAGAACTCATGATAAACAACTGCACAGATTCTTATAACCTTCCGGAGATTCTTAAGAGTTATTGAGCAAATATTGATCTTTCTGTGGCTTTACAGATAGAACTGAAAGCCCTCAGTGCTGTATGAAATTGCCTTCATATAGACCTGGGTAAGAGGAGCTCTCTTGCCATGGACTCAGAACTTAAAGGTCTACTCATATCACAAGTTACACTTACTAAATTTAACAAAGAAGAAAATGGGCACTTCATCAGTGATATAGCATAATGTGTTAACATTTATGTGAATGTCACTCTCGTGACTACTACTCTTCAGGCACCAAGGAAATATTTCTTTCTGTGTGTGGTCCTCTCTCCTCCAGAGAAAGGTAATGTGGCTACGTCCTCTTTCTTTCAATGTCATGAAGGTTTATGGGTTTTTCCTATATATATAGTGCCTAGGACATAGTAAGAGTGCAATATGTTCACTGTTGTTGTTATGAGTCTTTGTTAGACTAACCTATCCTTCCTCTACTTCCCTCCCCCCAACACACTCTAGATTAGCTAACTCTATTATATGAGTTCACAGAAGTCTGTACTCCCATATTGGCCATTACACAATTGACTAGTATTTGTCTTTCTGAGTCTATCTCATTCATTCTTGTCAGCCAAGCATCCAGTACAAAACTGAATTAATGAATTAGCTTCCAGAAAATAAGAGGGGAGATTTGGAGAGGTATGTGAGGGTCTGGGATACAGAAGTAGGTGTGAAGATGACGGATTACAGTAAGCAATTTTTAAAGGCAACTTTAAAGGATGTAAGGAACATAAAATAAGTATTTAGAAAAGTAAACTAAAGGACATTGGAGGTATTTACTTAGATGTCACAAAGTATTATTATTCATCTGAAAGTGGTAGAGAATTGTTAAATTAACAAGTTCACCCCCCATCCTTTGACTCCAGTTCTATTAGAAATATTCAACTACCTGACATCAACTGCTAAGACTTTTTTTTTCAAAGTTAATGTTCCTTGTTTCTATCTTCTTCAAGAAAAATCGTCTTGGTTAAACCTGAGGTAATTCTAAACCTGAGGTAATCACCTGGCGTATAATTTGGTACTTAAAAATGTCAAATATTTGCTTTAAGCGCAATAATTATAAAAATAGAAATATTATCACTTCTGGAAAAAGAAGTTTAATATGGAAATTGCAATAGAGGTTTAGGAACCTATCCTTACTCTAATCAGTTTTTTTTTTTTAAGTTTATTTATTGATTTTGAAAGAGAGTAAGCACAACAGAGGCAGGGGCAGAGAGAAAGGGAGAGAGAGAAAATCCCAAGCGGCTCTGTGCTATCAGCCTGTCAGCATAGAGCCTGATGTGGGGCTTGAACTCACAAACAATGAGATTAGGACCTGAGCCAAAATCAATAGTCAGACACTTAACTTACTGAGCCACCGAGGCTCCCTATGATCAGCTTTTATATGGATTTAGCAATATGGCGGCTTCAGTCGATAGCATATCCGTTTCTGGATAGCATAGAAATATGGTCTATTTCTACGTCAACATATCGGTAAACAATGAGATAGGTGGTAACCAACACAATCTAGTTTCTTTGGATTGACATCATAATTCATTAATTTTTTAGCTGAGTCACAGGGAAGATCTCACGTTTCTGACAACAGAAATCCACTTTTAGAAAATACTTTTGTGCACGCCAGAAAAATATTGGAATGTATTGAGTGAAATGATGATTGTAATTATTGACATTCAGTAAAAGCTGTTCTCTCTTTTATACCTTATGTCCCTGATTTACAAAATAAGAAGAAGTTAATTTGATCTTTTGCACTTTTTCCCTTTCTTTAAATTTAGTTATAACTGACCTACTACCTTAAAAATCAAGAAATGGGTCTCCACTTATTAAAAAAAAAGACTGATTTTCTTAATGTAGGGTTGGTAAAAATTAGCAGTAAAAACACAGCAAGGAAATAAACATGTTAAGCAGAAATTAAGTCAAATCTTTTAAAGTCTGTTTTGTCCAATAATCAGTTTTAGCGAGATTTTAAGTCTATGAGTATTAGAAGAAAACACTGAATGTCAGGTAACATAATTGTATTACCATTAATAGCTTTTGAAAAAGTCTTTTCTTTGGGAGCTCATTATCCTGAACAAAATTACAAACCGTCTGAGAAAGTCCTTCCATCTCAGTTGAAAATTCTTTAAAACGTACTCCAAAGAGCTAGGGAAGGTAGGCAAATTTAACTGCTTTAACCCTCTCATTACATTTCCACTATCTGTGTTTCCACACACCCATGAACTAACCCAGTGAAACCACACAGAACCATTGCTGTGCAGCTAACACACATAATTCACGTATGTGACACAACTAGTCTACAAAACGTTGATACGTTAAACAGCAGAGGGATTAAGTTTTTACACCACGTTAAAGGACGTAGTAGAGAAAACATCTGGGAAAGAACAGGTTGATTGAAATAGACCTGCATGGATTCGGGAACGGAAGGTCATATTAAACTAATCTCCAAAAGAGCTCTGAGAGTATTACTGCCAAAATAGACAAATGCAATTCAGGGATGTAATACATTCAGATTTTCAAGGATCACAGGAAAATACTGGAGCTTAATATCAGTCTAGCAATGCATTATCCTTTCCTTTCTCGTTTCTATTGTTTTCAAAGATGGCTATCTGGCATGTTTTAAAAATACACACGGATAGGCAGAAACAGCTATATTCCTGTGGGAAATATTTATTGTGCCTACTCTGTGCCAGGCAGGTACTGAGATTAGAGGAAACAAGTGATGTATCTTCATCCCTGAGACTTCAGAATCCGAAAGCCAGGCAACTTCCCTAACCATACAATAGAGAAACACTAACACAGAATGAAGTTTTGCATGATCTGTTTGAGATGTTTAAGGGCAATTTGAATTTTAATACTAAAGATGAGGATAATTTTCATTCCTGTCCATGATTTTCTGCAGAAGCACTATGTAGAAAGAAAATAAATAATAGAATCTTAAAGCAAAATATAATGTACGTTCTTTTAGTTATTTCTACAGCAGGTTTATCTGTTTTAAAATTACCTTAAACCCTATTGAATGGATGAGTCATTTAATCAGATTGGTGACTACAGTTATGACTTGAATCTAGCTACATGTTTCATGTCCAGTCATGGAACTGTACAGCCATAAAGAAATCTTGCCTTTGCAACACCATGGATGGATCAGAGGGTATAACGCTAAGTGAAATAAGTCACTCAGAGAAAGACAAATACCATATGATGTTACTCATATGTAGAATTTAAGAAACAAAACAAATGAGCAAAGAAAAAAAAGAGACAAATTAAAAAAAACACACACACACAGACTCTTACATACAGAGAATAAATTGGTGGTTGCCAGAGGGGAGGTTTGTAGTGGTAAGGGGAGAGACAGGTAGAGTAGGTGGAGTGGATTAAGAGTCCATTCATCACAATGAGCACTGATGAATGTACAGAATTGAATCATTATATTGTACACCTGAGACTAATAAACACTATATGTTAATTACACTATATTTTTTAAATCATGGAACTATATAGCTAGAGAGAATCACAGAAAACTCTGAACCAGATAGCCTTGAAGTCTGTTCTTTAACACAAAAAACCATATTTTTATGGTCAAATAGCCTAGAAATCAATGGACTAAATGAAGGTAAACGGGTTTTCCTCCTGTAAGAATTCTCAGTGTATTTATTCTACAAATGTGTATTGTATTTTCTGTAAAAAAAAAAAAAAGATGGCATTTCCCAAACTTCTTTGACTAAGAACACTTCACGGGGAATATTAATTTGAAAACTCTTTGGAAAATATTGTCTTAGCCCAGCTCATTTGCCAAGACAGCATCAAGATTCAGTGAGTTGAGTGATTTACACCATCAACTACATGAGCCAAGTCTAAGAACAGAGCTTTTAGATTTTCAAGTTGGCACTTGTTCTTCCAAAATATGGTCTTCAGTTTGTATACGCATATCTCTGAGAGGACAGAAAGATTTTCCAGAAATATGTAGGCACAGAGAGTTTTAAGGGACTCTAGCTTCATATCTGTTTCTTAAGATTGATCTGCCTAAGAACAAGTCTGGGGATTGATCACGAGGACAGGCTTACTTTCTCCTTCCCTACATACCCTTCTGCAACGCAACGTTGGAGGGAAAAGCAATAGGATTTTAAGGAATTTAGCTGGCTGTCATTGGCTATCCACAGAATTAGGAATAGGAATGACAAAGTACAATCTTGTTACTTCAACTTACACAATGTGAGTCTCATTAAGGCAATAGCTATCAATACCTACAGAACCTTATTAAATTTTTATAGCAGTAGCTACCTATGTGCCCTTAATTATGATCAACTAAATAACTTTTATACATCATTATAGTGCAATTTACAAACCAGCAGCTTTTATATATGTATACACAATACCTTTCTTTCTATTATTTTGGATGAACTGTGTGTCTAAGGCCAACCTTTCCATACACGTACTAAATTTCTTCCTCTCTCACCCGCTATAGATAGGACATCATTTCTGCCTTTCTCTTCTTGTCTCCTGCATCTGAATATTTTTGCACTTGATTGGATTTCTCAACAGCACATATACATACTGCTTTTCTCTCATATTAAAAACAATCCTCTCTTGAGCCCACTTGCTCTGCCAGCTATTTCTCGATTTTTTGTTCCCCTTTATAGCAAAGCATTTTCAAAATAGCAAACTCATTTCAAAAGAGTTCCCTACACATACTGTCTCTGTTTTCTCTTTTCTCATTCTCTACAAAACCAAGTCCCATGAATCTTTGATCCCTATAATGCAAAGCTATTCTTGTCAAGGTCACCAAAGTCCTCCACATTAATAAAGCTAATGGTTGGTTCTCAGCCTTCATCTGACTTGAGGACATTTGATATGGTTGATGACTTCCTTCTGCTTGACCTACCTTCTTCACTGGGCTTCCAGAACACTACATTCTCCTGGTTCTTTGTATCTCCCTTGCTACTCCTTCTCAGTGTCCTTAGCTGGATCCTCCTCACATCCCTCAACCCTTGATATTAGAATACACAGGGCTTTCTTGTTTATCTTCTCATCTATAAACATTCTTCTTGTGATCTCATCCAGCCTGATGGCTTTAAATACTAACTATATACAAGTATATACACATGACTTTCAAACTTCTATATTGCCATCTAGCTTGCTCTTCTTGGTTTCCAGACTTACATAGTGGAATATCTACTTGTAATCTCTACTTTGGTGTCCAAAAGCATCTCAGATTTAAAATTTCCAAGCACTGCTCTTCCCGTCTTCCCGTCCAATTGTCTTTTAGTTTTCCTATTTGCATTAATGATAACTCAGTCCTTCACTTTTTCATCCTTGACTCTTTTTCTAAAATAATAAAAAAAAATTTTAATATTTATTTATTGTTGAGAGACAGAGCATGAGCAGGGGAGAGGCAGAGAGAGAGAGGGAAACAGAATCTGAGGCAGGCTCTAGGCTCTGAGCTGTCAGCACAGAGCCGGATGCAGGGCTCGAACCCACAAACCGTGAGATCATGACCTGAGTTGAAGTCAGACACTTAACTGACTGAGCCACCCAGGTGCCCCTCATCCTTGACTCTTCTCTTTCTCACATGTCAGGACCAGTACCATTGAGAAAACTTTTAAGCTTGAATTTCAAAATGTCCCCAAACTATGACCATTTCTTACCACTCCCACTGCTACCATTCGCGTTCAAGAAACTATCATCTCTTGCTTGGACTTCTGTTTTTATTTTTGTACTTCAACCCCATCACACTTCCCCCTTCCTCATCTAAAATCTGTCACAGCAGCCAGGAATATCTTGTTAAAATGTCTGCTCAGAACATTTTTATGGCTATTTATCTGACTCACAGAAAATACCAAAGAGTTTACAACAGCCTACAAGGCCCTACATGATTGGGTTCCCATTAACGCTCGACTACTAACCTCCAGTTCCATTAATCTGTTCTAGCCAGCCCAAGCACTTTTGCTGTTCTTTACGCATGCCAGACTGCTCTCAATGAAGGACATTTGCTCTTGCTGTTCCCTCAGTCTGTGACACTTTTCCTCAACAACTTCCCGGTTCATTCCCTTATCTCCTTCATGGCTGTTCAAATTTCATCTCTTTGGAGAGATCCTCCCGGTTTAAAATTACAAAACTCCTCAGAGCTTCCTCTCACTCTTTGCTGCTTTATTTCTCTCCCTGTCACACATATGACCTTCTAATGTAATTTACTTATTATGTTTATTATATGTCTCCACACAGTAGAATATAAGCTCCGTGAGATGAGGCTTTCTTGCTACTTTACTTGCTATGTTATTCCAAATGGGAGGGGAAAAAAGCATGTTTGGAAAGATACAAAATATACCAGTTTTGGGGTGGAGAACACATTTGGGGAGGAACCGTAAGGAATAAAACTGGATAGAGATGACCAAGTGGCTTTAATTTTATTATTTTTGCATATTTTTGGTTTTTAATGAATCATAGTAAGAGTTTATTTTTTCTTTCATGTTAATGGTGGGTACAACGGTTCTAGCAGTAACTTTCCTCTGAACTTCCTGAATGTTTCAAATATTTTATAATGTGAAACAAATACAATTTAGTAAGAGAAAGAGGGTGGCACATCAGGCAATTGTAGCTCTGAACGGCTGGAGCACAGATTGCAGAGAAGAGCAAAAGGCAGAAAGCGAGATGAGAAGGAGCACTGGCTGGGCATAAGGTAATAATGGTAAGAGTGGCTATTTTATAAAAGGGTATTTGGGACAGATGTCATAGAGCAGTGCCTTAACATGCATAGGAATTACGGAGGGATGTGCTTTAATGTGCAAATTCCAGTTCAGTTGGTCTGAGAGGGGCTGTGTCCCTTGTAAGACCCTGCCAGGTGATGCCAACATTGCTGCTCCTGCAGTGTGGGATCTCTAATATGGCTGCACATTGGACAGAATCCCCTAGAACCTTACAGGAAACACTGACGTCTGGCTCCAACTCCCAAAGATTCTGATTTAACTATCATTGGGAGTGGTCTGGCTACCACCCAATATGTATATATAAATGAATGAATAGATGAATAAAAAATAAATATTATAATTATTTTTATAATATTATAATTATTTATTCATTTATTTATTTATGAGAGCAAGGAGAGAGTGAGAAAGAGAGTGCGAGAGAGCAAGTGGGGAAGAGGAACAGAGGGAAAGAGAGATCTCAAGCAGCTCCAAGCTCAGGGAAGAACCCGATGACACAGGGCTCAATCTCATGACCATGAGATCATGACCTGAGCCCAAATCAAGAGTTGGATGCTTAACCGCTGAGCCAACCAGGCACCCAACTACCCGATATTTTAAAAGGTGACTTTTAAAGTGTAGCAGAATTTAAGAATCACTGTAGGGGATCCAGGCCAGGTGACTTCCTGGTAAGTTGCCACTTCTGAGCACTGCCTCATGATGCCTGTTTGCTTCAGTCTCCTTCTGAGGGGTTTTAGGGCAGAGGTCTACTTGAGGCTGCTGCTCAGGCAAGGCCAGATGACAAGGATTTGGACCCAAATGCAGACATAGGCCGTACATTTAACCATGTGCTTTTTACTGAATGAGGCCTGGCTGGTCAATTATTTCGAGTACCTGAATCAATATTGCATGCAATGCAAAAGTAGGGAAAACTATGCTAACTTCTGAGGAAGCTATCAGAGATGCTTCCCTTTGTTGGGAGACCATCAAATGAATTATGTGATCATTTAATTCATTTATTATTTTCAAAATGTAATGATGGTTTAATACGTGCAAGACATATAACTTAATGGTGAAGAAGACAGACTTTTTGCAGTCCTGGTAGGGCTTACAGTCCATCAGTTATGACCTACCATAAACAACTTACGACATGACTGCAGACTTATTTATAATGTGGTCATTGTTGTATGCATATTCTGCTTCCTGAAAGCATGAGTAGGTAGAGGTCTGAGGAAAAGTTTTGTCCCAAGTGATGGATAAGCTGAGACCTGAAGGGTGAAGTCGTAATCAGTGAGGAGAATGGGTAGGAGGCAGGGGGAATCTGCTATTGAATACTGAGTGTTAGGTTTTTTTCTCAGGAGAATCTTCAGCTGCTTAAGCAAGTTCCTTTCTCCTCCTTCTTCAAATGTTTTTAGATAAAGACTTTAGTAACTATTATCCTAAATGTTTTACTGTTTTGTTTTCAATATGAATGATCCAATCCATGTCAGCTGTGGTTCCAGACCAGACAAACTGATGAGAAGCGATGAGAAACACAAATCAGGGGAGCTGTGCTCTACTGTAGTGGCAGTGTGGATAATTATTTTGAAAGGAGTTGGTGTGGAAGGAAAGAAAAAAGTAAGTGAAGGGTGTAAGAAGAGTCTAGAGATTGTGAAGTCAACTTGAAGACAGGTGCTCTGGATCCAGTGAAGGACACTGATGTCCTAAACTGGGGAGCTGACTGAAGAGAAGCAGCCTATATGAGGGGTGTCATTACAGGATTTTGTAACTGACTGGAGGGATCTTGTTGGGGAGTGGAAGGACTTAGAGATGACCTCAGGGATTCAGACTCCTTGGCTCACTTATAGGTTTCTTTTCTGTGTTTCATGAGTTTCTAACCTCGTACCATACTTCAATTCCCCAATCTCTATTATTGCCTAATTACTTTAATATCTAGTAATTCTAGATTTTTGATGGCATAAGTATCTCCAAATACTTTGTAATAGTGGGAAAAAGTACAGAAAATCAAATTACTTAATTTTTCAAAAGATCTGCTGTCCTTTTTATGGGAAATGGAATACTATGTCCATGGAAGTATGTTGCTAGGCATTTCTTTCTTTCCATGTGCCTTAGAACACATTGTTGCTGAGTTACTGGGCCATGGCAGAACTGACTGTAAGATTCAGTTTTATGCTGGGAGGTGGGGATGGAGTGGACATGCCAAATAGATGGAAAAAGTAGTACCTGCTTTAGAAATGTCCAATCAAGGGGTGCCTGGGTGGCTCAATTGGTTAAGTATTTGACTTTGGCTCAGTTCATGATCTTGTGGTCCATGAGTTCGAGCCCCACGTCGGGCTCTGTATTGACAGCTCAGAGCCTGCTTCAGATTCTATGTCTCCCTCTCTTTCTGCCCTTCCCCTACTCGTGCTGTGTGTCTCTCTGTCTCTGAAAAATGAATACATCTTTAAAAAATTAAAAAAAAAGAAACATCCAAACAAGGTAAGAATTTAAAACTCAAACATAAATTGTCAAAACTATTGACAAAATACCATGAAATGTCATGGAATTTGTCTTTACCTTGGTTAATCACTTTGTTCAGATATACTTGTCAAGTATTAAATAAATACCTAGTTATCTTTTCCTATGAGATAGCAAAATACTTAGAAGTGAAGACCTATATCCAATCTTTAAAAAGTTGGCAGAAATCGTAATTGTAGTTTTCAACTCTCACTCCAAACAAGTGCCACTCTAAACTGATTTTGATTTTTAGCATACTTCCAACGAATACAAATATTAGGTAAGGAATAGGCAAAAGGGATGTTATTATATTTCAGAATTTTTTGTTAGAATTCAACAGTTTTAGTAGGCTGTGGGGAGAGGCAATTCAGCAATTATTGGGAAAACTATAGGTCCAACACAATTGCCTTTCATGCTATTATTAATATTATGACTATAACATATGAATATATTATAATGCTATTCCACGTGTCCTCACATGAAATCAAAATCTGAAACTAATTCAGATGATAGCCTTATATCGCTAACAGCATTTTCCTTACCAAAGATTAGAAAATTTGATAGAAAGCTTTCTCTCTCTCTCTCTCTGCCCCTCCCCTGTTCATGTGTGCACTTGTCTCCTCTCTCTCAAAACAAATAAACTAAAAAAAGATAAAAATATGAAGAGAATAAAAATACAAAAAAATATGAAGAGACGAGGAAAATAAGATAAATTCTAGGTAGTGACCTACATTTACACTTGAAGACTTCAATATGCATGCTAAGTGCATGCACTTTAGCAAAGGAAAGAATTCAGCTTCTACTACCTAGAACAATGGCTGGCATTGTGAGATTTACTTTTCTGACATTTACATTCTATTGACCTGAAAAGTCCGATAATCTCACTAAAATTGAGAGATCAGACAATCAGAAAAAATATAAAGATGAGAGAAATGTTGAGATGGTAGAGCCCAAGGAATTCCTGTGTTTTAATCACTTCTATTTTTTTTTTCATTTGAGGAAGTAACTTACATGTTTTCAGTTGTTTGATGTTCGAAGTATTTTTACACATTTAATTCTACAAGTGCTTTGGTAAGTCGTATTGGGTAGGTTGAATACAAATGCAAAACTGGGGAATCAGAAAAGTAGAATGCTCACAAACAATTGGATTACTCATAATGTAGGAGCCCATTAGAAGGACCTCAGTCTCCAGGTTCCCTATCACATCTACTCTGGAATTGCGCTGATGGTGAGGGCAACTACCATGTGTTGGGTAACAAGTTCTAGTCTATGTTACCTTATTTAATAGTTAGCAGCACCCAAAAGATAGGGGCTGCCGTCCCTCTTACATCACGAGAAGCAAACATGAAGGAGCTGATACAACTCAAGTTTGGGGAGGAGGTTCATAATTTTTTCTTCTTGGAATGTATAAGCTCCGAGGAGCCTTTTAACATTTCTTGTTGGTATTTAGGTTACCTGAAGCCCATATTTGATAGAGAGCTATGAAAACCACTCTGTAGTTCTTTAGGTCACTTTATCAAAGCTTGTGTCGGGGCCCATCTATATAATAGTAGTTGAGGGAAGGAAGATAGCCAGTCAGATAACACAGTATGAGAATAATATGCTAAAATATAACAAGGGGACTGGTTTTAACACTTCTCATTTAGGATTAGGTAGTCCAATGAGTTTTGATCCGTTCCCTCCATTCTCAATCTTATTCTTGTTCTTGTTCTTACAATGTTTGTTATTATCACTATGTTTAACCAAGAGAAGGGATCTGCAGGAAGCCCAGGGGCTTTCACCTCCAAGCTTTTGTCTCCCTATGATTTCAAAATTATAAATTCTTGGCTTTGGGGGATGTGGCAATAAAAAAGGGCACCCGAAACCAAAAACAAAACAAACTTTACAACTTTACAACAGCAGCAATTAGCTTAGTAGCATAGAGCCATACTTACTAGCAAAGGGTCTAACAAGTTTGATGCATGAAATTCAGCCCCAGAAAAGACAAGAAACAGTCTCTGCTAGCCGGAACAAAGGCTGATATTGTGAGATTTCAGTGGCATAATATACAGGCTTCAAATAAGAGTTCTGGTCAGCGAGACATAAAGGAAGTGCTTCATTAGCTATCATAGTGCATACCTCTCCGGCTTGTACCACGGGGCAGCACGCAGCAAGGGCATGGGCGCAAAGAATGAGCTATTCACTCAGGTTTCATAATCTTGCTCTGTTTCAGCCTCCTGGGTTGACAGCTTTCAAGTTAAGCATGGAAGGTTCTAAAGAAACAGTCTTACATTCTTCAGTGATAGAGTTTGTTTTTGGAAAATGCCTATCTAAAATAAGGAGATAAAATACGTTGGGTCTGTGAGCTCAATTTATTACATTACATGTCTTTCCCGAGCATGGTGATATTTTTATGATGGCTTTGAACGCTTCAGTAAAATAGTTCTGTGGAAATATCGGTCTCAAATGAAATTATTTGCAGTTTCTATGTCATTCAACCCTATGCAATCATATGAATATTCATTTTACAGTGAAAGCTTACTTTGTAAGTAGGAAAATTACAGTAAAATGCTTTGCAAAGATATTGAGTAGAAGAAAAATCATCCTATGTAGTAGTTTTCAGGAAAACTACTGTGAATTCCCATTTCTTTCCCCATCATCCGGAGGCACATACCACTATCCCTCAAGAAAACAGAAAACTATATAACTCAACTTCAAATTAATGGCAACATTTCTGGAATCATTTCATGTATCCTCTGTGCTTTGAAGATAAATGTATTATAATTAGGTTCTGATTTACAATAATTTCCTAGATGCCAACATCAGTATTAAATAGTATTGTCCGACGACCCAGGGATCTAACTTCATAAAATTGAATAAAGATGCTGAGAATGGTTCTCAATTTGAAAAGTGAAGGGGAAATAAATAAGGTTAGGAAATCTACGTATTATGCTGTTACCAAAGAATTTTCAAGAAAAATAGCAAAGAAATCATACAATTCAAATTCATATTTAACATTATTTTTTGTGAAGAATAGCACCATTGATGCACTAAAATATATTAGAGATATTAATTTTCTAAAATAACAGTAATTTCTGCCCTACACTTGTTTGGAATTTTACCAG
This sequence comes from Herpailurus yagouaroundi, assembly GCF_014898765.1. NCBI lineage: Eukaryota > Metazoa > Chordata > Mammalia > Carnivora > Felidae > Herpailurus > Herpailurus yagouaroundi. The sequence goes on along the minus strand of NW_024412412.1, from coordinate 24,725,765 downwards.
ATACTCAAATGGAGCAGTGGAAAATCATTACTTGAAAACATTAAAATCTCTGCAATATATGAATCAAAATACTTTAAAATAACTGTTTAAAAATTAAAATTTTAAATTTTAGTTATTTTCCAGAAAAAACAAAAATTTCTTATTTGAAACACTAGATGTGAGCCATCACTCTAAAGTCTGGCCAATCACATTCGTAATAGTGTCAGAGAATATACATTATATTCACAAGACCCCCAAAGACCTTCATCTAAAACAAAGATACTTTTTTTAAAAAATTAAGTTTATTTATTTATTTTGAGAGAGAGACAGTGTGAGCAGGGGAGGGGCTCTCTCTGTGAGAGAGAGGTGGGGAAAGGGAGAGGGAGAGAGGGAGAGAGAGAAAGAGAGAGAGAGAGAGAGAGAGAGAGAGAGAGAGAGAGAAGCCCAAGCAGGCTCTGCCCTGCCAGAGCAGAGCCCGACATGGGGCTTGAACCCATAAAACCATGAGATCATGACCTAAGCTGAAACCGAGAGTTGGAAGCCCAACCGACTGAGCCACCCAGGCGCCCCAAAACAAAGATACTCCTTAATTAACAGACAAATAAAGTCAAAATCACTCACTACAATGTAGCTCTACATACCCCAACAAAGCAGTTTGTCTTAAGTGCCTGTATTTAACTACTCTATTTTCTCACTTAGCACATTACAAGCAGTTTTACACTAAAAGGTTATTCTGGAGGCAAACTATCTGAATAGCCTTTAATCTATTTTTCATAAAAAATACATGCTGTGGGTTCAACTGCATGTCCACCAAATTCTTACGTTGAAGTCCTAACCCCAAGTTCTTCAGAACGTGCATCCCTTTAGAGATCAGGTCTTCCTAGAGGTAAGCAACTTAAAATGGGGTCAATCGGGTGAGACACCAATATGGCTGGTGTCCTTAGAAAAGGTGAAATTTGGAATACAGACACACATACAGGGAGAATACCATATGAACATTAAGACAGCCATCTACTAGTGAAGGAGAGAGGCCCAGAGCAGACCCTTCCCTTACAGCCCTCAGAAGGAAACAACCCTGTCAGTGCCTTGATTTCAGACTACTAGTTTCCAGATCATGGGGCATTTTCTGTTGTTTAAACCACTCAGTTTGTGGTACTTTATTATAGCAGCCCCAGCAAAGTAATCCATCACACATATTAAAAAGAATGTTCCATCTCTCTGGCAATTTCCTTTAAAAAGAGATAACTTAAATTATGGTCATTTTTCCTTATTCTAAAAAATTAAAATTGCAATACTTGGAAGGCCTTGGCTCAAACTGTGTTGCTAGTTTTTATTATAACAGTTATGTATGAATCAATTTGTCTATAATTATCTATTAAAATTAGATAAATAGTAGATATTTAGAAATTATTTAGAAATAAGAACTTGTTAGGGGCACCTGGGTGGCTCAGTCAGTTGAACACCTGACTCTCGATTTTGGCTCAGGTGATGATTCCAGGGTCCTGGGATCGAGTCCCACACTGGGTTCTACACTGAGCATGGAGACTGCTTGGGATTCTCTCTCTCTCTCTCTCTCTCTCTCTCTCTCCCTCCCTCCCTCCCTCCCTCTCTCTCTCTCCTGCTTCCTCACTCCTGGGCATGTATACTCTCTCTCTCTCTCTCAAAAAAACTTAATGAATAAATATGTAAAATTAAAAATTAAAAAAAAATGTGTATCCTTGTTGCATTTGCAAGATTTCATTTTATTTAAACTTAAAATTGCTAATGCTTTTTATAGTTTTTAAATGTTTATTTATTTTTGAGAGACAGAGATTGCTCACGTGCATGGGGGAGGGACAGAGAGAGAGAGAGTCAGAGGATCAGAAGCTGTTTCCGTGCTGATGGCAATATGGGGCTCGAACTTGTGAACTGTGAGATCATGACCTGAGCCAAAGTCCACACTTAACCAACTGAGCCATCCAGGTGCCCCTAAACTTAAGTTTGAAAACCACAAATGCAGGTAATGTGAATAATGCTCCTGTAATATTAAAAAAAAGCACAGATAGTAAATTTACTTACATCTTTAGTTGAGAGTTTGTTCTCTATTAATTGATGAATTTCCTTAATATTTTATCTATCATCTATTTATCTACCAGAGCTTTGCTACAATAGCATCTTATAGGACATTTCTGTGTCATGCATCTCATTCTGACTTTTGTTTTTCTAAGTTCAAAAATATTTCTAAACTATCAGGAAATTTTATATATGTTTCACATGTCTAAGACAAAGATACAGCTACTTGAAACAATAAAAATTTACTAAACTAGCAGGCCATAAACTAAAAATACAGAGATCTATAGCATTCCAGTATATAAATAATAATCAGTTGCAAGATATAGTAGATCACTGTACAATCACTAACATAAAAGTATATAAAATAAAATGAAGCAAAATCCATGCACTTAAAGAAATGGACAGAATCTAAATGGGGAGACTACCTAAAAGATGTCAAAGTATACTGGAATACTTGTGAAGACATGCCATATTTCTGGATAGGAAGACCCAATTTAAAAAATCCTCAATGTTTATAAATTTAGTGGATTCTAATAAAAGACTGTAGGTTTTTTACTTTTACCCTGAATCAAGACAGGTTGGTCATAAAGATCATTTGGAAAGATAAAGATATAAGAACATACAAGAACTACCTGAAAATGAAGGAGAGGGGTCTTGCCCTATGAGATGTTAAAACATACTACAGAGTCTGTTAAAACAGTATAGTATTGGTATGTAGAAAGTGAAAGAAAAAGCACTGTACTAGAACTGAAACTCAAAACAAACAAACCACAACCCAACACAAACAAACAAAAAACTAAGTGCATATGAGAATTTATGATAAAGTCAGCATCTAAAGACAGTGGGGTAACAAAGAACCTTTTGGTATATATGGTTGAATCAATGGATAGCCATATAGAAAAGTATAAAATTAGATTTATTCTTCACATTAGAGAAGAAACTATAAAAGAATTAGAGTGTTAACACAGAGAATAAAAAGAATCACAAATACTCTAAGAAAACATGGATAAGTTTTTTTATAACATGGGACTAGACAAAAATGTTTAAAGTGATTAAGAATCCTAGAACATAAGGAAACAGATTGATAAATTTGCCACATGAAATAAAAAAATCCAGCTTTTGCATGGCAAAGAGCATATGCAAATGAAACGACAAAGTGTGAAAATCATTTGGGAATGATCTCACAGACAAATGGTTAATATTTCCAATATTAAAATGATTTTTCTAAGTTTATTTATTTTGAGAGAGAGGGGCAAAGAGAGAGGGAGAGAGAGGATCCCAAGCAGGCTCTGCACTGCCAGCACAGGGACTGATGTGGGGCTTGAGTCCACAAACCGTGAGATCATGACCTGAGCTGAAATCAAGAGCTGGAGGCTTAACGGAATTAGCCACCCAGGAGCCCCTCCAATATTAGAACAAGTGCTTCTTAAAAATTCAGAAGAATAAATCAAAAATCTTGTGGAAAAATGGGTAAAATAAATGGACAGTACACAAAAAAATAAATATAAATGGCCCTTATACACATAAAATGGTGTTCGGTCTCACTTATAATAAGAGGAATTCAATTTAAAATTACACTGAGATACCATTTCTCATCCATTAGATTCACAAAAATTGATAACTCTGAGTACATATCCCGATGGCCAGGCTCTTGGGAACCATTGTTCTTATACACTGCTGACAGGAATGCAAAATATGTATCCCCTATAGAGGGGAATTTGGAAATAAAAAAAATAAAAAACACCCTACATATGCCTTTGTCTTTTGATTTGCTAATCTCACTCCTAGAAATCTTATTGGAGATATACCTCCACAAATATACAGAAAAATTCGATTCCTTATAAGACCAAAATGCCCACCAAAATGTGAGAATTATTGTGGTACATTCCCACACAGAAGACAATGCCATTGTAAACAGAGACAAGGAGGGTGTCTGGAATGAAGTGAAGTGATATCCTAGATAGGTTTCTAAGAAAAAAAACAACAACAACAAAACAAACAAAAACAAGTGTAAAGCAATGCATAGAGTATACTGAAGATACTTATATATTTAAGAAAGAGCGTACTATAAGAAAGATACTATACTTAAGAAAGTACTTAAGAAAGATACTATATATTTAAGAAAGAGCGTACAAATGTGTACTAATTTATAATTTCTCAAAGAAACTTGGAAGCATATTTCAAGAACTTTAATGATTGTCAACGGGGAACGTAATCATAGATACAGAGAAAAAGCTAAATATCTGTGTGCTCTTTTATTTTTTTTTTTTTTTCTCTTTCCTTTTTGAAAACTGGTTTTACTTTGGAAGAATTGTGGAGGAAAACAGACTTGAGAAGTGTTACCAGCCAAATGCAGCGAGGAGACCTCGATACAAGCACGACAGCTTGCAAAAAGGCATTTTTGACGCAGAGAAATTTGACTACAGAATAATTATTAGATTATATTAAGGAATTATTATCTTTTAGGTGTGATAATCATCATAATGCGGTTAGATTTTTAGACAGGCATTACTTCTGAGAGACATAAACTGAATAATTATGGATAAAATAATATTTTATCTTGGATTTTTTATAATGCAGTAGGGGGTAAAAAGTGAAAGGAAGGAACTGATATCTTAAAAGCCCTAAAACTGTACATACATTTTGACCAATCAGGTATAATTTCTGGAATTTATCATAAATGTATAGCTATGAATATACATAAAGATTTAATTAGAGAAACATTTATTCCAATAATTTTTTGGAGCGAAAAACTGGACATACCTTGTGCCTAAATCATTTACTTAAATAAATCAAATATGTATAAATGTTTTCAAAATAATTTGAACGGAAAAGTCATATTATTACTAATTGAAGAAAATAGTTCATAAAAACATAATATTTTGTTAACAAAAATTATTTAAGGAGAAATAGAAAATGTTTTATAAATGTTTATAGTATAATCATTGGGAGATTGGAATTCGGGCAACTTTTACTTAAAATCAACATTGGAGGCTTATATTTATCTTTTAAAGTACCTACAATAAGGGGCGCCTGGGTGGCGCAGTCGGTTAAGCGTCCGACTTCAGCCAGGTCACAATCTCGCGGTCCGTGAGTTCGAGCCCCGCGTCAGGCTCTGGGCTGACGGCTCAGAGCCTGGAGCCTGTTTCAGATTCTGTGTCTCCCTCTCTCTCTGCCCCTCCCCCGTTCATGCTCTGTCTCTCTCTGTCCCAAAAATAAATAAACGTTGAAAAAAAAATTAAAAAAAAAAAGTACCTACAATAAACAGGTATTTCCTTTGCAAAACAATAATTATTAAAGTAAAAGGTGACTTTGCATAAGGTAATCAATTTCAGCAAAATTACAGAAGATACATAGGAAAAAAGAATGGAAAGTTTCAGATATTTGTGAGAGGGAAAACATTTTAAAGACATGAATAACAACCACTGTCCCATAAGTTGAAATAATTAAAAAAAATTTTTAATGTTTATCTATTTTTGACAGAGAGAGAGAGAGAGAGAGAGAGAATGAGAGAATTCGCAGGGGAGGGGCAGAGAGAGAAGGAGACACAGAATCTGAAGCAAGCTCCAGGCTCTGAGCTGTCAGCACAGAGCCCGACATGGGGCCCGAACCCACAAACCATGAGATCATTACCTGAGCTGAAGTCAGATGCCTAACCGGCTGAGCCACCCAGGCACCATAATAATGTTTTTAATATGAGCGATATAAGATTCTTTACTCTGCAAAAATCGTTCCTCACCATGAGATTTCTCACACATTCATCTTAGACCCTTAGGAGAAGAAATAATATTTTATTTTGCTTAATCCACAGAACCAAGAACAATGCTGTGAAGTTTAGGTAAAGGGTAGAATATTTTTGAAAGATCTGTTAACTTAATTTCCCTTTTTCATAAACTAGATGCCCTCCTTTTACCCTGTACACCACAATGGCTGTATGTGTATGCCGAATATATATATATATATATATATATATATATATATATATATAT